>NC_090737.1:77347314-77352314 GCF_036898095.1 Palaemon carinicauda
AATATTTCTCGCATATCTGCCAAAATTCAAATATCTGATTCATACAACCCCTACCTCTTCTAAAACCACCCTGTACTTCTAAGATTGCATTCTCTGTTTTATCCTTAATCCTATTAATCAGTACTCTACCATACACTATTCCAACCACACTCAACAAACTAATACCCCTTTGAATTACAACACTCATCCACATCTCCCTTACCCTTATATAGTGGTACAATACACGCACAAACCCAATCTACTGGTACTATTAACAACACAAAACACATATTGAACAATCTCACCAACCTTTCAAGTACAGTCATACCCCTTTCCTTCAACATCTCAGCTCTCACATAATTAATACCGGACGCTTTTCTTACTCTCGTTTCATCTAGTGCTCTCATCACATCCTCTCTTGCAATCTCTCTCTCATTCTCATCTCCCATCACCGGCACCTCAATACCTGCAACAGCAATTATATCTGGTTCTTATCATCCTAAACATTCAGTAAACTTTCAGAATATTCCGCCCACCTTTTCCTTGCCTCCTCTCCTTTTAATAACCTACCATTTCCATCATTCACTGTCTTTTCAATTCTTGAACCAGCCTTCCTTACTCTCTTCACTTCTTTCCAAACCTTCTTCTTATTCTCTTCATACGAACGACCCAATCCCTGACCTCACCTCAGGTCAGCTGCCCTCTTTGCCTCACTTACCCTGCGCTTTTTTCCAGATTCTTCTATTTATATCTTTCATACTTCTCTATACTATTACTCTGCTGCGATTCTTTAAAAGCCCTCTTTTTCTCTTCCACTTTTACCTTCACTCCTTCATTCTACCATTCACTGCCCTTCCTCATGCTTCCTTCAACAAACTTCTTGCCACACACATCACTTGCAATCCCAACAAAATGTTCTTTTACCATCTTCCACTCCTCCTCTATATTACCAGTTTCTCTTTCTTTCACTCTGTCATATGCCTTTTTCAACCTTCCTTAATATATACTTTTTACCCCCCGGTTTTATTAGCTCTTCAACCTTCACTAGTTCCCTTTTACATTTTCCTACTCTATTCCCCCACTGTTTTGGTACAACTAATTTTCCTTTCACCAAAAAATGATCAGACATACCATTAGCCATACCCTTAAACACATGCACGTCTTTCAATCTTCCAAACATTCTTTTAGTTATCAAAACATAATCCATTAACGCCGTTTCTACCACTGTTCGATTTGCCACTCTT
Organism: Palaemon carinicauda; assembly: GCF_036898095.1. Classification (NCBI taxonomy): domain Eukaryota; kingdom Metazoa; phylum Arthropoda; class Malacostraca; order Decapoda; family Palaemonidae; genus Palaemon; species Palaemon carinicauda. Next base: position 77,348,538 of record NC_090737.1, read on the forward strand.
ACTCATGTATACTTGTTTTTATCTTTCTTTTTGGAAAAGCTAGAACTTATCACCATCTCTTGCTTAACACACATATCTACCAGTCTCTCACCACTCACATTTTCACCTGGTGCGCCATACTTCCCAATGACACCTTCTACCTCTCCAGTGCCCACTCTAGCATTTAAGTCACCCATGACAACTACATAATTCCTTCTACACAGTCCTTCTATACAGCTAGTTAATTCATTCCAAAACTCATTCCACTCTTCTTCACTTTTCTCACAACCTGGCCCATACACACAGACAAAAGCCCAACATTCTCTACCCAAACTAACCCTTACCCACATTAACCTAGATGATATCTCCTTTCATTCCACTACTTTACCTGTCATCCATCCACTCAGCAATAAGCCACACCCTCTCTTGCTCTTCCCCTTTCAATCCCAGACACTCTACCAGACATTTCACCAAAGATCACTTCCCCCTTCCCTTTTATCTTTGTCTCACACAAAGTCAGTATATCCTTCCTTCTATTCATAAACATACTTCCAATCTCATATCTTTTACTCTCTATCGTACTACATCCACTCACATTCAGACACCCCAATAATAGAGTGGGGGAAGCAGTCACTCTCCCCCCAGCTCCACCTTTTTGATGTCTCACAGGATTATAATACAGGAGAGGGGGACCCCTAGTCCCGTCCCTTTTAGTCGCCTCTTACGACACTCGGGGATACGTTGGCGCCATTTTAATTGTTCATATATATATATATATATATATATATATATATATATATATATATATATATATATATATATATATATAAATATATATATATATATATATATATATATATATATATATATATATATATATATATATATATATAAATGAAAAATGAAATGTTTCACAAATAGATCGAATGGGCCGCTTTTGCGCTTTGGTTATGGGGTTGGAAATCCCTGCTCTAATGCATGTAACATTCATATAGGATTTACACACTGGTGCTCATGGAAATATCATAAACTAATCTCTAAACTAGAAGTGTGAATACTTATTGGCTTTCCTCGTGAAAATTATACTATTAGATTACTTCTGTCAAGTATAATTATTTGCAAATGATTATTGCCGCAATTTTCTACTTTTCTTACAGTATTTCACCTTCCCGTCTCTCTCTCTCTCTCTCTCTCTCTCTCTCTCTCTCTCTCTCTCTCTCTCTCTCTCTCTCTCTCTCTCTCTTTCCCCCCCTAATTCTGAAATATCTCCTACATTAAACAAAGAAAATTATAACATTATCTTGTAAGTCTGTCATAGATGATATAAAAGACGACAGGTTTCTAACGGATTGGTGACTTTCTTTCAGTGACTTTTCCTCATGGTAAACATTGAAACATGATTCAATTTTTTTTTAGATTTCTCGAAGAATTCCTTACATGGCTTTTTAAGTCAACCATATATCCTGCATATTTTTTCCAATATATGATTTGTCATTTGTTTCTACATCATTACCTAGAAATGTGTAGTCTGGGAATTAGTTTTGTTTTTTCTTACTTTCTCTATCAGACAAATCACATGTAAAAAGAAGAAAACACGACAGTCAAGGTAAATTCGTTATGTAAACCTCGATCTACAGTTTCACCTAATGGAGTTTTTATTGCTGATATCTTTGGTATGGATGTTTCTCTGGCATGTGTACTTACATTGCAGCTAAAGAACTGTGTCCTTACCAAGTAGATAAGATCGTATTCTGTATTTAACATCAACAGAAAATGGATGGTGGTAGTTGGAACCACCTATCAGTCGTAAGCAACTAAAAATGTTCGATCGAGGACGTCTTGGTTCTTCCTGTGTGTTAGTATAAATATTGTCATACCACTCTTTTAGTTGTTCAAAAAGATGAGGGAAAGACGTTAAGGATGTAATAAGACCTTTTTGGAATAGTAAGAGAGTATATCTGTATCCAGCTTGCATTATTTTTGCTATTTCTTTCCTTCTGTTCAAAGTATAAGTATGTTTTTGGAGATCCAAACTGAAGGCACTCTTGGTTTATTTTATATCTGCTCGTTTTCTTGAATTAAACAAGTCAAACCAGAGATGAACCAAAGGAAGAAATTTCATTGGCTCTTGCCAAGTAGTACATGTTATAAAATTACGTTCCCCAAAATATTTCAAAGGTTAGGCAGTAGTCTCTGAGAGCAGCTTTACAGCAAGTCTGACATTCATCCTAATTGATCCTTGTGCATACAAGTGTTTGCCTGACAGACGACACGCAGTTTTCCGATCTTTTACTTTTCATAATCAATTTAGTAAAACAATCACTACCATCATGTTCTAACGTAAAACCAGTCTATTTAAATTATATCTGATAAGAGGTGAGTTGCATCAGCAAATAATAATATCCTACGGTCGAGAGCAGCGGGATCCAGAAATGAATTGTTGTTAAGGCTTATCATATGATGATTCCATAATCTAACATTATTGGGTGCGCGATCATTAACCATAGCAATGATTAAAAATCCTGCAGCCTCCGCCTTCGGCATAATGCGAAAAGGTCTATCGCTGGACATGGAAACATCAGAGCTTGATTTGATAACTGCTATATCCAATGTCAAGCAATTTTTATTCATTGTCTATCTACCTACCTATTTACTGTAAAAAAAAGATAGCCGGTACCGTATTTTCGCTTTAAACATTCACCAAGAATTATTGTCAGAATGATGACTTCATGAGGATCCACCCACTTTGGCCTCGTTATAATTCAGGATAACACTGAAGGCTATCATGGGCATTGTTGGATCAGAAAATTTAAATTCTGGCTATAAAAACTAATTTCTCGAGTAGTTGTAAGAAGTGCTAAATGATCCTCAAGGATCCCAGCAGTTGGCCTAAACGTTTAATTCATGTATACTACTGTTGCAGCACTAATGCTACAGTAGTATTACTATGCTAGCACAGATACCCCACCCACATTTATGTATCGTTCCGCCATTCATAAAGTCTTTGTCATGTTTTTTCACTGTGCAATAAGCCATGGCCTCCTCAGAAATTATGTATAACATTAGATGATAGGTTATTTCATCAAGCTGACAAATTATGGCAACTGGGTATGTTATTGCCGATGTTGAAGCTAAAGATAAAGTAAGGTATCATTCCTTCATTGCATTTTCATCTTTACTACTACTATTTGTTTTGCTACATGTAGTAATTATTTTAAAGGATAAATGAATTATGTTCACTAAAGTGAACATAAATATAAATTCCCATTAGATGTACAAATAAAACTCCTAAAACTATTCATGATTTATTTACAAAATGCAGTCATCATCACTCTCGAGGAAAAGATCATCTTCCCCGTCCTCATCGTCACTGGCCAGGCTAATGATGACTGGGTCTACTGTCTCTCGGATATTGTCTGACTCCCAATACTCCTCTTCGAAATGACGGGATTGTCGAACTGCTCCTGCCCACACTTCTGGGGTAACAGAAAGCCTGGCTTCCTCCAACCTGTCCTGCAGGTCGGATCGAGTAAATCGACGGAGGGAGGAACGTACGTGTCTCTTCATGAACCCCCACACCTGTTCAATTGTATTGAGCTCAGGGTGAGCGGGGGGCAAACGCACAACCTCATGGCCCCATTCATGGATGATGTTATCAATCTCATACCTTCGCTCCGGCCGATTCTTTTGGCAAATAAGCAGCAGCTCCGAGCGTGTGGCAGAAGGTCGGAACGATATCCTGCGCTGTTCTAGCCACCTGACGAGAGAACATAATAGAACATTAATACCTTAGAGATA
>NC_090737.1:77358524-77388524 GCF_036898095.1 Palaemon carinicauda
GACACACACACACACACACACATATATATATATATATATATATATATATATATATATATATATATATATATATATCTATATATATACATATATATATATATATATATATATATATATATATATATATATATATACGTATAAATATATATATATATATATATATATATATATATATATATACATGTATATATAAACATATATATATATATATATATATATATATATATATATATGTATATAAAATATATATATATATATATATATATATATATATATATATATATATATATGGATATATATATATATATATATATATATATATATATATATATATATATATATATATATATATATATATATATGTATATATATATATATATATATATATATATATATATATATATATATATATATATATGTGTGTGTGTGTGTGTGTGTGTGTGTGTGTGTATTGTATAACTAATTTACAAAGCCCGTCACAGATTCACCATCCGCATAACTATGCTCTAGTGGACCAACTAAAGTATATTGTTTACTATATGCTTGATAGCTAACGAGAGAGAGAGAGAGAGAGAGAGAGAGAGAGAGAGAGAGAGAGAGAGAGAGAGAGAGAGAGAGAGAGAGAGAGAGAGAGAGAATTATGTCTTCGATAGTTATTTCCAACTGCTTACGATTTATATCAATAATGAAAAAGAAATTATATAAACTACAATCCATCACGCTACCTTCATTCCAAGCGATACAAGGGGTACAATGAAAATAATGACAGGGTGATAAATAACATACGATGCAATCTCTAATGTTTTGAAAAACCCTTTTATTCCTAATGACATTTGAATCATCTTGGCTATTAGGAGGATGAGAACATTTAATTTTGATAAATAATCTTACCCCAAACAAGTAAAGGTGCTAAATAAAACAGACCTATATGTTATCGGATTTTGTATAAAACATTAGTCTTATAACAATTATATGTTATCTTTTAACTCATTTCCATGAATACCCTAGTTTACTTTTTTTCCATTCATTTGATTAAACAGATTTCTGAATATTGCTCTTATTTCGTTGTAGAGAACAATTCAAATTTTTCAAATGTATATGTTCCCAAACTATTATTTTAGAGACTGGATAGGAATTTTTTATTAAACATATTTCTGTAAACTGATTGTTTAACGTTTAATTCCTAAATAAAATTTCATCTTAAGGTGTCTTGTTGATTATCTTTTCCACTTTCAATAAATGGATGTAATTTTCCGAATTAAAAAAGTGCAGTGCAAATTAAAAAAAACCCTGAATGATCAAAATTACTTAATGTAGGTTACTAGAGATATGTCAATATCATTATAAAACAATAATGAGCTTCTTGTGCAAAAGTCCTCATTGCTCTCCACACTTTTGCCTGAGATAATACTAAGATTGGCAACGTTTTTCTTATAATACTATATATCCTTCTTATATAGTCACAAATTTACCCATGTATGAATTGTCATTTGAAATGAGAAATCCAGCGGGTGCAATAGAAGATTTGGTTTTCAATAGGTGTCTGTATTTTCTTTTCAAATATAGCCTATAAATGATGACGCAAATATTGAGAATAATTTGAAAATTTCTGTTTAAGATTTATGCAATCATATGGTTATAATCAAAATCCTATTACCTACGACAGGAAATACTCTACCCTAGGCACCGTAACTATATTTTATAGTTAGTTTCTAAAAGATATCCTTTGAACATGAGAAATCTACGTGGATCCAATAAAATCTTTCTTTGGAAGAGAAATATAGCCTACTCAAAGAAAGGAGTTATGGTGGGATACAGACGAAAAGCCAACAACATTCAATCTACATTACTAACAAAAGCTTCTTAAGCACAAACTTGTCCCTTTATGTTTATTTATCTACAGTCCAACGTTCGGTTTTTTTGTGAACATTACCTTCCTTTACATTTTTAAATATGCATATTCAATTGTAACTTTTATTATGTTAAATACACTTTATATATAATTATTGATTATATAAGATAAATAAAAGAAATGTATTTTTTTTATTAATTATTTGACCTGTATTCCTTTTTAATATTTCTTTGTAAATTACCCGAACTAAAGTTTCTTTTTGAATTAGAAAAATATCATATATGTAATATAATATGTTTTGTATTTGCCATGAATACTACTTCCGTAATATATTATATCGACTATGATTTTCATTATAACAATGTATTTAAAAGTTTTGGCAAAATGTTCCCTAATTGGGAACATTTGACACTAAAGGTTACGTTAGATACCGTAACTTACTCAATATCAAAGATGAATAAGGACAACAAGAGTGTTTTGAGTACAGAAGGTGATTTTGTAAAATAATAGAATGGTGTTTTAAACGGTATGGACAAAATAACACTGGTTTGTAATGTATTTTTACTTTTTTTAACGTTATTTATAATAATTTCTATTGAAAATCCTTAGTTATTGAGTTATGGTGGGTCGAGTACCATAAATGACAAGCTATAGCTTTGTGCTAGGCACCGTCCTCAATAACGTTCGAAACACCTTGAAATGAGTAAAAGTATGAAAGTGTCAAAACACTGGAGTTTTTGTTTGCCAGGACTTCCGGGTGCATAAAAAACGGGGGCTTCCATCCCATTTCATATGAAGTCGTTTGTACTTCGTAGCAGTGCTAATCTTATTACAAATACACGCATTAGTCCCCAGGGGCATCTGTTCGAATATGGAGTTGGCTTCTGTTTCGAACAATCAGACTAAATATAGCAAACACGTTTCGATTCTAACCTTTTATTAGTTATGTGATAAAAAAAAAATAAAAGCTATGACTGTATTACATATTCAAACATTAAAAATAGATAAAACAGAATTTTGAAGCACCACCTAATAGATTTAGTTTTCTTCTGAACTACCTGGTGAAAGGAGTCTCCTATGATATATGCTCTAACGACAAAAGGAGCAAAACGTGCGTATATATATATATATATATATATATATATATATATATATATATATATATATATATATATATATATATATATATATATATATATATATATATATATATTATCAAAGTCTGTAACTTTGTTAATAGAAGTTTCCACCATTAGTATATGGTATTCAAATTAGTGTATTTGTAAATATCTATTCAATTATGGGAGAGAAAATGCCCTAACTAATATTGCCTAATTCTCTAATTTTATCAGATATAAATGTTGAAGAGAAATGTACTATCTCCCCAATGCACAGACTTAATACATTTAGTCTTCCTCTGCAAAAATATGCATTTTAGTAAAGAAAATATATTCTAGGCATAAATCAAATTTTTCTTTTACCGTATTTATTGAAGAAGTTACACAAAAATAAATGATGCTATCAACACTCCCTGTGATCATGACAAATGTCTGTTGGGAGCTAAGTGTGTTAACTGTCTTACGACCACTTATAATAAAGTGAGTAAAAGTGAGTATGATACCATGTCCCCACCGAAGGAAAAGACTGTAATTGTAAAAAATCAGTCTCCCTGGTTTGATGGAGAGACTTTGGTGAAAAAGAGAGAGAAAAAAGACGTAAATAAAGAAAGTGGAATAGTTGAAAAACTGAAAGTACTTGGGTTGAATACAAAATTTCTACGTGTCAATATAACTACCTACTAAGAAAGAAAAAAGTAAGTACTATAAGAGAAAGATCCTCGAAGCAGCAACAGATATAAATGAGTTATATCATCTCCTAAATGGTATAATGGAAAATGTAAAAGCAAAGACGCTACCTGATGGATACAATGACCAAGAACTATTAAATAATTTTCTTGTGTTCTTTATAAACCAAATTGAAAATATATCCAGGTCATTTGTAAATATTCTACATCAGATTAATGATACACCAGGTACACAGACAAAATTAATAAGATTTAACAACATAACACAAGATGACATGGCCAGGAATAATAAGAAGGCAAAGAAAACAAACTGGGCGATCGATCCTATGCCAATATCTGAAGTAATTGGAGAGAGAGAGACTTCTAGTTTAGTCGAAATAATAATGAGAATAGCAAATGAAATCATTGATGAATATAAGTTTCCTAAATCTGAGAAAATTGTTATATTCATACCAGTTCTGAAAAATGCTCTGGACTACCAGGAATTAATCTCATAGAGACCTATTTCAAATATATTTTTCAAAAAGTGCTTGAATACGTAATTCTTGAACAACTAGTCAGTCACTTAGTAGTAATAGAAACTTTGCCTGACAACCAATCTGCTCAAAGAAACGTATACTCTACGGAGACAGCCATCTGCTGTGTTTTACATATGCTGGAAATGATGCATGATATTAATTGTGGTATTTTAATATCACTCGATCTCAGTGCTGCTTTTGATACAGCTGTGCATGAACTCCTACGATAAAGATCAAGCTTTCGAATACCTAAAAGACTGCTTGGTTGGTATAAATTAGTGTGTTCAAATTGAAAACTCTTATTCATCATATGAACCCTTAAACAGAGGGGTACCCCAGGGAAGTGTACTTGGCCCAATCTTATTCTGCATGTATACAATTGGTCTATCGAAAATACTACAAAGGCATGGCGTGAAGGTCAAACTCTTTGCGGATGACACAATTTTACTTAATAAATGGTATAGAATGGCACTACTGAAACTCTAAACCGAATCCTTGATAGTGTTAGAAAATTGATGACATTTAAACAACTACAATTAAATGAAAACAAAACTAAGTTCATGGTGGTGGGTAAGAGAAACAGCGTGAGAAGCTTGGGTGATATTAAAATGAACATAAATAATGACTCGGTGCCGATATCTAATAAAGTTCGAGATCTAGGTGTATATCTTTTCTGTAACCTGTCTCCCAATGCCCAAAAAAATAATGTAGTAAAAAATACTGGTTATCATCTAAGAAATATTGCGTTCATAAAAAAGTACCTGGATGTAAATTCTGTAAAGAAACTAATGATGAACTGTGTTATTACCAGGATTGACTACTGCAACTCCATCTACTACAATTTAACAGAAGTGCAACTTAAGGAATTACAAAATATAATAAACAGAGGAGCAAGACTGATAAAAGGTGCCCCACCTAGAGGAAGGATCACGCCTATACTAATTGATTTACACTGGCTGCCGATAAAAGTGAGAATTGAATTCTAATGATGTAACATAACCCACCAAGTTATCCGAACCGGTCGTCCAAAATACTTTAGATAATACCTATATATTGCACAACCAACAAATTGTGACCATACGAGAATAGTTACAAATGGTTTCAAACTATTGGATCCTAGATATATGTCTACTGTAGACTCCAGAACCTTTAAATATGCGGCCCGAGACTATATAATAAGCTACCACGAGACATCCGAATGATTGAAGACATTAAGGCTTTCGATAGGAAACTGAAGACTTTCTTATTCCATCAATCATATAAGTGTTGATTTAACAGTAAATGAACAATATGTGATATGAACGTTAAATTACACTGAACGAACAAGGTAAAACGACAGTGGAGATCCTGTGGAGAGTGTGGTTCCCCTGCTGTATGGGCCCGGAAAAGTAGCCGTCAAAGTAAAGTAGTAAAGAACCAGAGATTTGTGCCTACTCTAGAATGTGTTGAGACATGACAGGGAGAAGTAGTATTTCAACATAGGTAGGCTATCCGTGAAGATTAAAAACTTTTATTAGCGAATTTTTATTATATTTTATTCGTGTTATCAAATCACCATTAGCATCATCATTATTATCATCATCATTATCATCCTCCTCATTATCACCATCATCACAATATCAGGGTCTGATAATGATGATAACCTCATTGGCGTCATCGTTGTCGATGTCGTCAACTTTATTCTCATTCAAGTCCATTGCTGGATAAAGACCTCAGCCATGTCAATACATGTCTAAGGATTTAACCAGTTTTTATGACCACACTAGCCATTGCGGATTGGTGATGGTGGAGGATTATCGTCTGATTGCTCATAGCAAACTAATCCAGTATAGGACGATCTAACTAGTACAGCTAGCTTATCATGGTGATATGCAAACCCTTTCTCCGGGTTAAAGTATCACCCTCCTCAGAAAGACACACACACACACACACACACACACATATATATATATATATATATATATATATATATATATATATATATATATATTTATTTATTCATATATATATATAGCCTATATATATATATATATATATATATATATATATATATATATATATATATATACATATATATATATATATATATATATATATATGAATATGAAAGTAGTTTGTATATGCTATATAATTATATAAAAATAAATATAAAAATTTTACATGTAAGGAACTTCTTGTGATTAGATACAAAATTTCAATTATCAACAGCCACCCAATACACATATGAGGGGAAATATGTTTTAGAAGAGTCAAGCTTTCCCAACTGCATTGGAGCTATTGACGGTAGCGGTTCCTCATGCTACAACTATAAAGGGTCCAGCAGATTGGTATCATTGGCTGTCTCCGATATAGGCTAAACTTGAACTTCTTATAAGTTGAAATGGGCACTAATGAAAGATTATCAAGAATTGGAGTGTAGGCGATCTCCTCTATTTACCATCATATTGAAAACAGGTCTGCTAGTGTGACAGACGATGACATATGGCGAAATAGCTCAAATATATTTCAATTTGCAATATCCGTAGAGTAACCATGTCATGAAACCTTCCTCTTCTCAGAATCAAAACCTTGAGCAGAGCGTTCTCTACTACTAATCGCCATTAGCTCGACATCCTGTAGAAAATTCGTTTATAATTTTTGCTATCAGATTACAGTTGTATAAAAAATTAGTTTACCTTGAACCCGAAAATGTAGAACAAATAGATTTGGCATACACTACATAATTACCCGCTCTTTTATTGCAAATCAAATGCTACCACTTTAAAGTCAAGACCGGAACTCCTCCATTCATTGCAATAGTATGCAATATATACATGGGATATTTCAATAAAAAAAAAGGTGCTGTAACATGGCAAAATAGAATCACATCTGCCTGACTTAAAAATATGGATGCTTTCGTTATCAATGTATAAAGTACAAACTACTCCTAGAAATAACTAATATTGGATACTGATCATACTCCTCACTCTGTATTGTTAACCAAATTTCAACTTTGTCAATGATATTGCTAATATGGTCATAATTTACTCCTCTTCTTCTCATACAACGAACGAGAGAAAGAAATGGGGGCCAATTTTACAGTCACAGGCACACACAAGACAACCATATACTTTCCTTATGGTAGAAACTTGGGGGACCATAATTAAAACAAAATCTCAAATATTGTCACCATCCCCAAGGAAGGAGCTGTCATCAAAGCACGCTAATTCTGTGCTGGGTAGGTCGTCCGTACCAACCCAAAACTTCTTTAATTTTACGAGTTGTATACTTTTTCATGATTGGACCCGGAATGAATTCTACTTTCTACTTGACTTTTATTTTGAGGTTCTGCTGTCATTTATTTTATCTTTATAAAGATCTTTTTTGACGCTCCATAAGCTTGGATTCTGGTGGTAATTTTTCGTTAGCTACAGGGTTTCTCTTATATTCCAATATTTAGAGAGTAGATGAAACCTAATCACGTAACAACTATGGTTCATCTGGTAAAATGGTGTCCGAAGTTCATAAACTAAAAATATGAGCAGTGTCTGCCGCACCCTTTGGTGCTGGCTATTGAGGTCATTAGCCATCTTTCAGCTTCTCATTGTTAACTAGTAATAATATGTATTCGATGTAAAGTGTCCGACCGTCTGGACAGACCTTTATGGTATCGAGCGGAACTGGTGGTGCTGGTTGAAGCTTAGTGAGTACTGAGAGGAATTAACCACCCAGCAATTCCCAGCCAAAATGATAAGGTAAAAGAACTTGATTGTAGACCTATATGTTAGAGAATTTATCAAAAACTGAAGTTGGTGGAAGTGATTAGGCTTGAATAGCTTAAACCATATTTTTGTTACCTACCTTTGTACTGAAGCATCTTTCTTATAGTTCACTCAAGGTATCAGATAGTTTTCCTTTATACATGGTGCCAATAACATGGTCCAATAACATGCTTTCAGACTATTTGCATTGTTCAATACTTTTTCATGCTCCACAAATAATGTATTTTTCATGATCTTTGTTAGACCTTTTCCTTTCTTTGCCAATTCCTAACACCTTTTAATTTTAATGTAAAAAGAAAGGAGTAGAATGACTTGAGTATTGTGAGTAATAAGAACAGCGAGCATCTATACGTTCAAATGCTCCTATTGCTGTTTTAGTTTTCTGTTCTGAAAACAGCTTTTAAGACTTTAAAGACTTAGAAAAAAAAATCTTGATACACCTCGAAGCTTAATGTTTGTGTTTACAATACAGATAAAATAATAACTAATTTCCCGCTATCACCATTTACTCAGAAATTGAAATCTTCAGTGTAATAAGCTGATAGGTTTCATATGCATAGAGGGTCATTGGTGTGTAAGAAAATTGAATTAAATATGTGTAAAACGACGAGAAGTCTCATCGAAGGAGATATATCTAAAAATTACAGGAGCCTTTCACTTTTTACATAGTGCCTATTCAGTCAAGGAATAAAAAAGTTTCACAATGTTTCAAAGGTAAATTAATCACAAATGATAACTACAAGAAAAAACAATTAAACAACTGAAGTAGTAGTCGGAGCTAAAACTGCATATTAGAAGGAATTTTCTAACATGTGAACGGTCCCCATGTGAAAATAGCTAGTCGATAGGTAACTGGGTATTTTGTATCCCATTACGGATTCTCTCTAATAATTTTAGTGACGGTCTATTTTCAAAAAGTTATTAATGATGCAACTACAACTGTGGCTCTCCGTTGAGGTACCAGGATAGAATACCCCGAGGACAAAATCCCTTCTAGGACAAAATCCCCCGAGGAAAAATCCCCCTGGACAAAATCCTTCTGGACGAACTTCCCCGGACAAAATTCCGTTTCCTGTGTAGAATGTCTAACAAAAATAGCAATATAGTCACTTGTTGATTTTTTAAAGACGAGGAATTACACAGCCACACACATGCACCAGATAAAGTGAAGTGTGAGGTCACAAAAATATTTCAAGAAATTAAAAAACGAGCAAAACAAACAGAAGAGACTACTCAACATATAACCGCTGAAGGTTGTGCATCTATATCAGATGAGGCAGCTACAAAATTACCTCCCATTAATTTCTTTCAAAGGGATGTACGATGCTTTAAGAAGAAAAGGAGGAACTATTTACCTCTGCCATCAAGTGCTCAAGAGCTTGTTTTACACGAAAACTGTGTAAAAACAATCTAGGATGAAAATTTTTTGTTGCATGTTTCGTCATTTTGACAAGAGAATTTTGGTTTTGGAACGGCCAAAGGAAATACATTTTTAAGAAATCATCCTTATTGGTGTTTGGATGGAACGTCCAAGTGGTTCCTAAAATATTTGTCAAACTATATACAATTCACGCTGTGGTAGATCATCACACTATACCCTGCATCTATGCACTATTGCTAGCCAAGAAACAAACAGCCTATAACAGATTTATACAGGACGTGAAAACCTTGACAAGTTACTCGCTGTAAGTACAATGATCGATTTCGAAAGAGCATGCTGAATACTTTGATAGTGTACTTTCCTGATGCCAGTATTAAAGGCTGTTTTTTTTTATTTACTTCAAAATATTTACAGAAAAAATACAAGAATTGTTTTTTCAAGAACGTTATAGAAAAATAATTTATTATCTCTTAAAAGGAAAATGAAAGTATCCCTTGCTTTTATTACCCCTGAATCTGTTCATGACGAGTTTGAAGAGCTCTGGTATATTATGCCAGAAGAGTGTGCCAGTTTCTGATAACTTTAAAGATCATTGTATTGACAGGCCATGTCAACAAGGGTGCTGTGAACCCACATTTAGCGTAGCTCTTTGGAATATGTTTGCAAGAACAAATGATGAACTTAATCATACGAATAATCTCGAAGTTTATGAGTCTCTTGGAGCGTGAAATAAACTTTCAGGATATTCTTACGATGCTGATTATTTGTGGTATGGCCAATGAACCATACAGAAAAAAAATGCTGCATCACGAATAAAATGAATTGTGCTGACACCACGAAAAATAGGTTTAGGACTATCATAGATGCCTTGCATTCAATTTATGGTTTTAAAACACATGCTTCCTCTTTAAATAAAGAATTTAACTTTTTTTTTTTTTAAATGTTTACTTCCTTCAAATATCTTTATTGATAAGAATTACATCTCCTATAGGAGAAAACTCAGCTAGTTAAGAAAATATATATATTTTTCTTTTTTATTCTAATCAATCAATCTACCATAGAGACTGTTTGCTTAAATTTTAATGCCTTTGAATTTGGCCAGGGGGAATTTTTATACGGGTAATTTTGTCCTCGGGGAATTTTATCCTACGAAAGATTTTGTCCTCCAAGGGATTTTGTCCTAGCACCCTCCGTTGGTGTGGACATTATGGCCATGGTCAATATTAGCTTTGCCATATGCTTGCACATGAGGGATCAAACGGTCGGTTTTAGGAATATTACTAACATTCTCATTAATAATAATATCGTTTTCCTTTTTAAAAGATTTATTAATATCAAAAGTGTCCATTGCATGAATCAAGTTCCCTGCAGGTACTGTTCTATGACCAATTTCTTAGTCTCAATAGAATATTTTCATGTGATTAAAAAGAAAACTCTATGATTCAATATCTGCAGTAGAGCATAACTAGCTACAACACTCCGTATCTTGAAAGCCAATTGAACAAGTTCTTCTGTATTTTTTCAAACGAATATGCAGGGTTCTACCAGTCTCCTCAACGTAACTTTTTTTACAACCCCGACGCGGAATAATTCAGACCCTCTTTTTACAGTGCTCCCGTTCGCTATATTTAGTGTTAGTTTACGCTTAATGGGATTATTGTACCTAAAAGTAATGACAACGTCTCTTTATTTTTATTTCTTTTTCATATTAACACCCACACACAGACACACAGACACAAACACACAGACACACACACAGACAGAAAGACACACAGACACACACACACACACACACACACACACACACATATATATATATATATATATATATATATATATATATATATATATATATATATATATATATATATATATATATATATCCACTCCTTTGTAATCCATCCTTTTTTGTTAAAGATTTTCTTCCACACCTTATTTCCTAACACTCCCCCTTTCCATTCATTTCCGTTTTCCACGTTCTCGTTCCTGTCTGTACATCTTCATTCTTTCAGCTGCCTCTTTTCTCTCACTCTCTTCAAATGTTTCCGTGATTCGTACTATATCTGAATTTTTCTATATTTTCTATATTTTCTATATTTTACACGGGTGGAGAAGAATGTTGTAGTTACATTATCTGAAAGGTCAAAACCAAGATTCAGCCCGTCTAAGGTTAAGAATCGTTGACTTTTCTCTATTACCCTACCTGCAACGATCTAGCTCAACAACTATACATGGAGTCAGCTAAACAGTTGTATTTTCTCAAAAGGTAGGTATTGTTTTAAATTATTCCATATAAGTGAATCATATCACTCAACGCTTTTTACTCAAGTTTATCGTAGAGTGCTAAAAAAAATAAATAAAAAATAAAATCAAGGTTGATATTAATATTGGAAGTTGAATGCACTTCCATGAGGAACTCACATATTCAATGCAGTAAAAAATATTTAAAAAAAGTACACCATTAAATTTAGTATTTATCTTCCTTCGTATACCAAAAATATTTGAGAGAAGGAAAAAATTTAACCAATGGTGAAATCGATATATTTTTACAAGACCCGGTATCTCATGCCATAACGAAAATGAAAAGGATAATAGTGAATATACGTAAAATTAATTATAGTTTAGCGAAGATACAAAACTCAAGTATTTCCTACACAAACAAACACACACAAACACACACAAATACACACACACACACATACACACACACACACATATATATATATATATATATATATATATATATATATATATATATATATATATATATATATATATATATATATATATGTATATATATATATATATATATATATATATATATATATATATATATATATATATATATATATATATATATATATATACATCATATGATATATATATATATATATATATATATATATATATATATATATATATATATATATATATATATATATATATATATATATTATATCATATTATATATACATATATTTATATATATATATACATATATATATATATATATATATATATATATATATATAAATATATATATATATATAATATTACTACTAGCCAAGCTACAATCCTAGTTGGAAAAGCAGGATGCTATGAGCCCAAGGGCTCCAATAGGGAAAAATAGCCCAGTGATGAAAGGAAATAAGGAAATAAATAAATGATGAGAATAAATTAACAATATATAATTCTAAAAACAATAACAGCGCCAAAACAGATATGTCCTATATTAACTATTAACAACGTCAAAAACAGATATGTCATATATAAACTATAAAAAGACTCATGTCAGCCTGGTCAACATAAAAACATTTGCTCCAACTTTGAACTTTTGAAGTTCTACTGATTCAACTACCCGATTAGGAAGATCCTTCCACAACTTGGTAACAGCTGGAATAAAACTTCTAGAATACTGTGTAGTATTGAGCCTCATGATGGAGAAGGCCTGGCTATTAGAATTAACTGCCTGCCTAGTATTACGAACAGGATAGAATTGTCCAGGGAGATCTGAATGTAAAGGATGGTCAGAGTTATGAAAAATCTTATGCAACATGCATAATGAACTAATTGAACGACGGTACCAAAGATTAATATCTAGATCAGGAATAAGAAATTTAATAGACCGTAAGTTTCTGTCCAACAAATCAAGATGAGAGTCAGCAGCTGAGCGCCAGACAGGAGAACAATACTCAAAACAAAGTGGAATGAAAGAATTAAAACACTTCTTCAGAATAGATTGATCACCGAAAATTTTGTAAGAATTTCTCAATTAGCCAATTTTTTGTGCAATTGAAGAAGACACAGATTTAATGTGTTTCTCAAAAGTGAAGTTGCAGTCGAGAATCACACCTAAAGTTTTAAAAGTCAGACAAATTTAGAGAAACATTATCAATACTGATATCCGGATGTTGAGGAGCCACTGTCCTTGACCTACTTAAAATCATTCATTAAGTTTTTTAGGATTCATCTTCATACCCCATAATTTGCACCATGCACTTATTTTAGCTAAATGTCTATTAAGGGATTCACCAAACCCAGATCTACATTCAGGGGATGGAATTGATGCAATGAGAGTAGCATCATCTGCATATGCAACAAGCTTGTTTTCTAGGCCTAACCACATGTCATGTGTAGTATGAAAAGTAATGGGCCAAGAACACTTCTCTGTGGAACACCGGATATCACATTCCTATACTCACTATGGTGCCCATCAACAACAACGCTTTGAGATCTATTACTTAAAAAATCAATATTAATGCTAAGAAATGACCCACCCACTCCCAACTGTTTAAGTTTGAAAGAAGGGCCTTGTGATTAACACAGTCAAAGGCAACACTAAAATCAAGGCCAATCATACGAACTTTCTGACCAAAATCAAGGGATTTCTGTACAGCATTGGAGATTGTAAGAAGGGCATCACATGCTCCAAGGCCTTTACGAAAACCAAATTGCAAACTAGGGAGTAGATGATTACCTTCAGCAAACCTATTAAGACGTTTTGCCAGAAGACGTTCAAAAACTTTAGATAATATGGGAGTTGTGGAAATTGTGCGGTAATCAGTGGGACTTGAGCTACCACAAAATCATTTACATAGAGGAGTAACATTACCAATTCTCCAACAAGTGCTAATAGCTCCTCTTCTTGCTAACTTGCACAAAATAACAGATAACTCTGGAGCTAAGAAGTCTGCTGTCTTTATAAAAAACAAAGGAAAAATACCATTTAGGTCTACACCTCCATAAGCATCAAAGTCCATCAACAGATCTTTAATCTCACGAGATCAAAAAGCTAAGCTAGTTAGTTTAGCTTCAGGAAAACAGAAAGGGTTTCTTTTAGGGTTAAATTGTACTGCTTTTCAGTTGAGGCATAAACTCTCTGAGCAAAAGCTCAAAGCTGATTATAGTTGTCCCAGGTCAAATCTGATCTGTTACCCTTCCAAAGATGATAGGCCTCCTGCTTCTCCAAATAAGCACGTCTACAATCATCATTGAACCACAGTTTGTCCTTCACTCGGTACCGTAGCACACGAGAAGGGATACGCTTATCAATTATATTGACTAGATACTCATTCAAAGGGACAACAGGATCTACAACACTATATAATTGTGACCAATTCAAGCACAAAAGATCATGTAGAATCACATATATATTAATATATATACATATATATACATATATATATATATATATATATATATATATATATATATATATATATATATATATATATATATATATATATATATATATATAATGTCTTAATCCTAGTATGCAAAGTATGTGATTTATACTTTGAGGTTACTGATCTCTTCAAGAGTACTAAGAGTGTCATAAATTGGAGGGACCGATCACTGAACTCTGTTATACGTGATATATTCCTAGAATTTTAATGTGGCAGTATATTTTACCTAACAGTACAGAATTACACAAAACCTGAAAATTCAGCATGTTGAGAAAGCAAGATTGCCCCTTACTAGTAAGAGTTAGTCAGAACCATTTGAGTGATCGGTAGACAAGATTATTGGCTGTACACAGTGTATTCACGAACCTTTTTGTGAATAAGTGAAAAAACTCGTGTTCCGATGTCTCATCATCCGTTGACATAGGACATATTGGTTTCAGATGTGCAAATATGTCTGTTTGTGTATGCTGTGAGCAAAGATGTTCTTAAAGCCGCTAAAATACAAGTTCAAGATGCCTAGATACGTGAGAACTAACATAGCAGACACTGCTACTGCAGGATATGAAAACGAAGGAGCACTTGGTTATGGTGATATCAAGGAAGAATATAGACAAGAACTTCGAACACAGGAATTAGAAAATAAGGTAGATAACATAGCAGAGTTGATGACCAGAGTCTTGGTTGAATGAGAAGAGGAGTGGCGTGCAACCACAGTTATCTGATGTACATGAACGAAGTTCAAACGCACACAAGTGAAAGTACACATGCACAGCCGAGTAAAGATAACGTTGTGGTTCGAAAAACTGCTAGAACTTCAGGCAAGTGTTAGGCCTTTTGATGATCAGCGGCCAAATGAAAGGTTTCAGTCGATCAAAGTATATTTGAAAGACAAGTAGCCCCATATGGATGGTCTGAAAGAGAAAAAGATATTTAAGTAATTAATTAGATTGCAGAAAGATGTTTTGGCCACAAGACAGTTTATGAAGTTATACTAAGAGGAAAACAACGTTTAATTAAGAAATATTCCTTACCCGATTCGAGAAAGGGGCACATTAAAGAAAATTACAAGCCCAAAATTCGGAAGGTTGAATCCAATTCTAGTTTTGCAACATCCATTTTTCAGGATTGGGATTCGTTTGCTATCCAGAGTGCCAATCTCCAAGAAGGGGATAAAAAAGCAATTGCCCGTAAACATATTCACAGATTAGTAAACCAGTATTTATGTGGTTATGTGTTCGATGAAAATCACTCATTAGTAGACGTAGTTGGCTAAAAAAAAAATATTAGATAGTTTGCCGGAAAAAAAAAATGACTGAAAATAATTGCCCCAATTCCGAAAAGGTGGCAGTCATGAGAGGAACTCACCAACCCCCAAAGAGGGAGAGGCGAGACTGCAGTCAGTAGGTGAGAAGAGTCTTCAGATGTTGGCAGTGTGGGAGTCCCCCAACCAAAGATTCCCCCGCAGTTACACTTGTCCGGCCTACGATCATCTATCTCGAGAGTGCCCAGCAAGAAAAGCCAAGGGCAGGCAGGCTGTGGCACACGCACACCAACCCCCCCCCCCCAACCTTCTAGCAAAAGGAAACAGAGGAAGGGGGAGACGAGAGGGATCGATGCCCACCCCTTCCCCTTGCATGACATCAGAAGCACCAGCTGAGGCAGTGGTGAGAGTGACAACGACAGACTTGATATAGCAGGCACTGGGACCTTCATCGGTACCCCCGACCTCACC
Organism: Palaemon carinicauda; assembly: GCF_036898095.1. Lineage (NCBI taxonomy): Eukaryota > Metazoa > Arthropoda > Malacostraca > Decapoda > Palaemonidae > Palaemon > Palaemon carinicauda. The sequence goes on from NC_090737.1 coordinate 77,374,759, forward strand.
CCCATAGCACTAGGGATCAGCGGCTTTGCAAGCAAGGTCGTTGGCCCATGCCCCATATATCCTAATGGGTGGCTAGGAATGTTAGCATTTAGGATTGACCTACCAGATAAATCCATTTGAGCGCTGATCGACGCAAGAGCCAGCGTTTCACTGATTGAAAAAAGATTCTCCTCAAACCCACTACAGTCAGCAACTCCCATCATCCTCGACACAACAGAAGGAAATAAACTATTTAAGCCGTACAATGATCGTCGACTTTAAAGTTGGATCTGTGAAGCTTACACGTGATGGTTTTGTCTTGCCCACCTTGGGAATTCTATGAATTGAGGCTATATTAAGGATTGATTTTATGAGTAGTAATCGAATATACATTTTTGTGGAAAAATATACAATAACAGTAAAAGCAAGAGGGTGCATTTTGCTGATAGGAAGTCCTGAGAGAGCAAGTACTTGTGCGGGCATGGAGAGATATTTAAGTAAGGTAAAAGGTGTCCCTAAAAGAGGAACAGTGTTGTCTCCCCAAACACTTACGAGCATATCAGTGACCCCGTGTCAGCCTCTCCCGGAAGGAACCAGGGTTGTTTTTAAACCTCATGACATTTTGGCATATGTAGTGTTAGAGGGCCTATCAGAAATAAAAGAGAACAGAGCTGATATAACGATTGTTAATTTACAAATAAAAGAGTATTTTTAGGAAGTAATTCTGTGTATGAATTAGAGTTATGTTTAATTCCTAATAATGAGATCTCGGGAGCCACAACTCCAGCTCGCACAGACAAACTCACTGAGAACTTGATTATGCAAGCTCAAAAGCTATGTCTGTCAATGTGTAGTTAGTGACGTTGTTAATAATCATTGTGATGTAATTGCCATTGGAGATGAGCCACACGGAAGGATTGATCGATTTCCCTTAAGCATTGAAACTGGGCAGGCGGAGCCGATCAGGTCAAGGCCTTATAAGGTACCCATTCATTTCCAGTGAGAGATAGAAAGGGAAATTAGTAAAATAAGGAAACAATGGATAATCGAGGAGAGCGAATCCCCCTAGGCTTCTCTAATTGTAGCTGTTAGGAAATAGGATGGCTCTGTAAGATTGTATGTTGATTATAAGAAGTTGAATGCAGTGACTAAGGATAATGTATTTCCATTGCCCTGGATCAAAGAGTTACTTGTGAAGCTACAGGATAGTAAACATTTTACAACTATTGATTTAAAGTCCGGATACCATCAAATACCCATTCAATAAGACAGTAATTCTAAAATGGCATTTATAGCTAATGATCAACTATTTCAGTTTAATTTTTTTCCTTTCGGTGCTAAAAATGACCCAAGTCATTTTTCTAGGGTAATGATGGCGGTTTTGTCTCCGTTAAATGGTCATAATGTTCTTGTTTATTTAGATGATATCATAATTACTTGGAAAATAGCCGAAGAGCATAATAACAATATTCAAAAAGTTTTAGAAGCATTGTGACGTAATGGTATGAAAATAAATTTGTTAAAGTGCAAATTTTTCAATAAACAGGTCGAATTTTTGGGTCACACTATAACCCAAGAAGGTATCCAGCCCTGCCCCAGTAAAGTAGAAGCTATTAGAGATTTCCCTAGGCCACATACCCCTAAGGAAGAAGCTGGGTTCCTTGGGCTCGCTGGGACATTTAGGCGGGATAGCGAGACCCTTAGATGATTTAAAGAAACAAGAAACAATAAATTGGGGAGTGAAAGAAGAAAAGGGCTTCAAACATTTGAAAGCTGCCTTAACGAGCAATGACTTACTCCGATATACTAGATTTGATCACCCGTTTTTAGTGACAGACGCGAGTACCTTAGCTATTGGTGGCGTATTTCTCAACAAGATGATAAAGGTAGGGAGCGACCCATTTATTTTGCTTCCAGGGCACTAAAAGAGCAGAAAAGAATTACATTAAATTTGATCAAGAGGCTTTGGATATTCTTTGGGTTTTAGAGAGGCATCGTTCTTCTTATTAGGTCAGTCAATTGAGTTGCTAAGTGATCATCGCCCCTTACGTAAATTATTTTATAAAAATGGCTTGACATCTAGACAAGCGAGATGGATTGAAAAATAGTTAGAGTTTAATTTAAGGGTTTCCACCATATAGAAAGTAAAGCTAACAAGGTAGCTGATGCCCTTTCTTGAGGTGCAGTAATAGGAGTAACGACTAGAGCACAAAAGAGGAACAAAGAACAAAACCAAAATATTTAAGACCCCATCAAAATAGAGAACGGGATATAAATTATCACGAGGAGCAATCAGAAAATGGGATCAGGGAGAGAGAGAGAGAGAGAGAGAGAGAGAGAGAGAGAGAGAGAGAGAGAGAGGAGCAGTGAAGGTGACTATATATGGGTGGGCCAGGACATGACCAGGGTTGTCCGGAATGAATGCCCTGATGATGCGAGGAGAGCACGAGAATCCTCTCTTTTGGGTAGGAATTAAAAATTCTATAGAAAATATATAAAATATTGTCATGCTTGTAAATGTTTAAACGAACACAAAAGCACTGTACAGAAAGCCAGAAAGTGACCTGTGTTTCCTATTAAATTTTATAGGGTTCATATGGATGTGCTAGGACCATTACCTACTGGTTTACTGCAATATAAGTATATAAATGAATTTATGGATACATTTGCTCGTTACATTCATACCTACGCAATGTTGGATAAATCATAAAATTAATTTCCCCAGGCACTTCTCTTTCATTACTAGGCTTGGTTACCCAAAAATTTTGATAAGTGATAATGGTCTCGTGGTTATAAATAAGGTGGTGAAATCAGTCAGTGACTGCATATAGGCCTTCACCTAATGGCTTAGTGGAATCGCATAATAGGGAAGTAGTGCAAATTTCATGTTACTTAGTGGCTGATGACCCCCTTCATTGGCATGCTATGCTTCCTTGAGCTGAGCTAGCTTTGTATATTTCATATAATGCCCTACTCAGGGACACGCCTTTTTTTTCAGTGTATGGACAGAATCCTGTGTTACCATATAGGGTCCTGATTATTTTGCAATAGTTGCCTAATTATTCAACTGAGCAATACCATGTTTATTTACTAAATCTTTCAAGGAGAGTAATGAACGCCACTGAAATGTTTTTGAAAAGAGCTAATGAAAAACACACCTCAAAGTAGGATGGTCAGTTCAAAACTGCTCCAGTAAATTTATTTATGGGCGATCGTGTGTATTTGAAACGATTACAACCTAGGAAACACAAACTAGAGCCAGTGTATTTGGGTACTGTTACGACCTCGGGTGAGGCCGTGGTGCAAGATCTTTAAAACACATGGAAAGAGAGGTCAGTGTTTTTAAATGTTCAATGAAAAAGGTTCAATGGAAACGAAAACACGAGAAAAACTTAACAATGTTTAATATTCACTTAAAACTACAAATGAAAATTAACAAAACATATACAAATATCGGTCAGCCTTGTGACAACAGGACCAAAAATCACGTCCTTAGAATAAACATCCAAAAGGATGACCTAGCCTCTAAAATATAAATCCCTAATATAGATGAATAAATATATAACACATAAGCAATAAATCAGGGGCCCAAATTTAGAAAACTTACCTATTACTAAATAAGGTTAGGAAGGAAGGAGGAGAGCACAGTGAGGAAATACTTAAACTCCTACCTATATTATAAAGCTAAACCTTATACTTAATAACAGTAATCACAAAATTCAACAAAAACCATTCTCCATATGAAAAGAAATTAATAAAGTTATATATATATAAATGCTACAAAAGAAAACCAAACTTTCCAATTACAGAAAGAACGAACTATTATTTACAACACAGGGGGCGTCTCCCGGTGCTAGGCTTATATTTAAAGCCTCAGGGAACTCCGACGTAGATTCCCGGAAAAACAAACAAGTCACACATCAAATACTGCCATCAGTGGGAGTACTGGAGAACAGGTAAATACGAGGCAAAGGCACAGCATCGTCCTCTCCAAACAAAACGGATAAAAAATTATTACCTGGATTCAGTCTCCCGACATGCCTCCTCACGAGCTATCAATCTTCCCACACAGCTACACAGACGAAAAGACGTGCTGCAGAGGTGCCCCTCCTTCGTCCGCTCGACCGGGAACAAATCCTGGATAACGGCCTGAGCCCGCAGGAAGTCCATACCCAACACAAGCCAAGTCAAGGCTGAAAAACTCAGATACACCGTGGGTGGCAGTTCCTGAGAAAACTACCCCAAAGGTAATTCTGAAGATCCAAGAAGAGGTAATCCAAATAGCAGCTGCAGCAAAAAGGTGTGGGAGGCATTCAAGTCTAGCCCGATTTGTCTTTATCCTTCTCTCCTGGCGAGGAAGGAGGAAGAAAACATTCTCCCCTATGACGACAGCATAAACAAACTGACGGAGAAACTGCTAGTCGAACTCCATAATCCTTGGCAGCTTTAATAATGAATACAACAGGTGGCGTTAGTAATACATATAATTCTCACTACAATACCGGAGAGGAGGCCATCAAATGTCTCTGGCAAAACTGCCTTAGAATTTAAGATTATTATGGTAATACCTAATAGGTATGCACCGAGCAAAGGTGGTTAAATATAACACAGTAGTGATATAAAGCATTATTAATGGGGCAGTGTCTTAACATCATCAGGGATGCATACATGTGGTGCCTAAAGAGGTAGTTTTCAAAAGTGTAAATCAGAGTGTAACTTCTTACCCTGCATATGTGACATTCCTAGTGTTGATGAGTAGATTTTTTTTTTCTTTTTTTGCTGCTGTTGCTGTTGTTTGAACAGACCTCGTTTCTTCTTTTGACGGGCTTTAAATAAACTTGATTATAACAATGTGTTCCAATATTAGTGTTTACTGTATACATAAAGTGTCGTGGTAATTTTGCTGAGTGTAGCAATACGTATGACATACTGCTGAATGAACCTAAATTAAATAAGAGGTTAAATAGGTCAGGTGAGATCCGTTAGAAGGATGTCGTATTATTCATGTATTTATATGACTCCTAATTGCTTTGGCCGGGGTGGTTCCTGAAGGGCAAGTGGCTGAGCCATTAAAATTTAGCCTTGAGGAAAGGCATTGTTTGAAAATGTGTAGATTTGAATACCTTAAACTTGAAGTTATGAGAGAAGGGCGGGAAGATGAATGATTTTCTCGGGAAACAGGTAGTGGCCAGCGATTGATAGTTGTAAGTGCAAGTGTAGTAGTAAATAAAAAAAAATGGTGAAACGGTGGTGGTGAGTTGTGTTGCGAAATTGTGCCGTGAGCCCGGCCAAGTAAAATCAGGGGATGAAGGAATATCTAATCCAACCCCTGTCCCACTGAAAAAGCCCGTAATGCCCACAACCAGATGGAAGTTATTGATAAAGTTTTTTAATACTGATATTAATATGCTTTTTTTTTCACTTTGGGTATTCTGTATTTTAGTTGCAGAGATCATAAGAAGTAATGAGTGAAATTATTTTGTATTATATTGTGTGGATTTTCACATGCAACATTTCATCTTTTATTCTTTTGTGGAAGATGTGTTATTTTTTTTTTGAGGGGGGGTGATTTCTATGCTGATATTTTATGTTTCGTTCCTGTCTAGTACACGCCATGCCTATTCCAGGTCGGAGTTTCCTCCATATGTTATAGACTAAAGAGGGCGACTGAACACCTCCTCCTGGAGTGAGGAGCTGGGGAGCTGGGGGGGGGGGAGAGTAATGTTTTAATCCTTGTATGCAAAATATGTTTTATACTGTGAGGTTACTGACCTGCTTAGGAGTACTTTGATTGTTATAAATTAGAGGGCTCGATCACTGAACTCTGTTATACATGAAGTGTCACTAGAATCACAATGTGACGGTATATTTCCATCACAGTGGAGAATTCCACAATCCCTAACAATTCAGCATGTTGAGAGAGCAAGACTGCATCTTGCTTGTGAGAGTTAGTAAGTACCATTTGAGTGACCGGTTGACAAGGTACTACAAACCTTTTTGTAATAAAGTGAGAAAAAACCCATGCCCCAATGTCTCATTATCCATTGACACATATATATATATATATATATATATATATATATATATATATATATATATATATTTATATATATATATATATATATATATATATATATATATATATATATATATATATATATATATATATATATATATATATATATATATAACTATTTTTGACTCTGGATACCTTAATGTGGTTGGAGGGTTTGCATTGTCATGCTCGGCAGAGCAGTACTGGCCAGGACCATCCATATTATATTGGTTTGCTATAAGCAATTAGACATAAATCTCTCACCATCACCATTACTTAGTTTGCCAGGGTGGTAATGAAAACTGGCTAAACTCTTCACATGATTAAGACCATATCCAAGGGGAATTTATACGATCAGTATTACTTTCATTAAAAGTACCGTCATTATTTTGGTACTGTCAGTGTACCAAACACATGTTCAGTATCTATTATTGAGTGAAATGTCCGTACATTCAGTGACTGAAATAGAGGTTGTCAGTATTGCGTTTTAGTAGAATGAGGAACAAGAGGAGCACGCAGTAGAGTGCAGACCTCTGCATCAATAGCATATTTCTCGCTACCGTGGATTTTCATACACCCAAAAGTGAACCAAGTTTGAAGACCCTGTAACAAGGATATCCAAACCGATTGCTGATTACGTGATATGGACGTTTTGCTCGTCCGTATCATTGACCTATGACCCTCCCAAATTTAATCAATTCCAGATCTTTACATAACAGTTTAAAATCTGCCAGTTTCATAACTTTACGATTATAATTGTGGGCGTATTGTTGATGACCGGAATTTGAATTTCTGTTTGACCTTGACCTTGATCTCGACCTGGACCTTCGACCTTAACATATATTAGTTGGCGCTGATTTTCATACACTCAAATATGAACCAAGTTTAAAGTCTCTGTGACAACGAAGACCAAACTTAAGGCTGATTATGGGAATTGGACAATTTTTTATTAACTGTGACATTGAACATTGACCTTAATTGTTTCAAGATTTTTACCTAGCAGTTAATCCAAGCAAGATTCTTTATTCTGTGATTAAAATTCACCCCATGGAACTGTTAACAAACAGACAAACACACACAAACACACAACAAACAAACGCACAAACACACACAGGGTTGGCAGAGGTAATGTAGAGAAAGCATGTATTGCCCATATATATATATATATATATATATATATATATATATATATATATATATATATATATATATATATATATATATATATATATATATATATATATATATATATATATATATATATATATATATATATCAAGGGCGTGACTCGCTCAACCACCAAAGCAGATTATGTTCTCGCAGTGATGCCTGAGGACACCTTCCTAGAAATATCCGACTGGCTTTGTGAACAAGGAGACACCCCAATAACATATGACGCCCTCAAAACATACCTTCTGCAGCAGTACTCGCTGTCACCAGCCGCCTGCATAGCAAAGCTTTTTCAGCGCTCTCAACAACCGTTGGGGGACGAAAGGGCTTCGCTCGCCCTCAGGGAAATGACCAGTATCGTTCACCTGCAACCTACCACAGACGGATGTCCTCGTGAGATGAACCTACTTCGTGCCCTTTGAATATGCTGTTTACTCGAACCTGTACACGCTGCCATACCCTGTGTCAATAGTTTACCCATAAAGGATTTGATGACCAAAGCCGACCTCCTTATGGACAGCCACTTCACGACTTTCAAGACCTCCATGAACGCCTCCACTCATGACAGAGAGGACGCCTATTCAACGTCAACCGAAGCTGACTTGAATGCCGTAGGACATACACAACTACCATGTGACGTGGCGGAGCGGTGACAAAGCCACCCAATACCCAACACTCGCTCGCGCCCCAACCAACAACTTCTACAACCACTTACTGCTGCCCATCGGCTGCAGTTTTTCTACTACCACTACAGATTCGGGGTAGCCGCGAATAAATGTGACAAGGATTGTCAGTGGCCTGAAAATGTATAAGTAGGCCATCGCTCGTGACGGTCGCCTCCCATGTTTCTAATGTTTTCTTTTTACATGTTGCAGGAACGGGTGTGCGATTTTTGGTAGACACAGGTGTTTGCCATTCTCTTTTGCCAAGGAAACTCTACAGGACACGACATAGTGTGTCTATGTCTGCCGACGTCTGCCTGGTAGCTGCCAACGAATCTGCGATACCCACCTACAGTTACGAGAACCTCACATTATCGTTTGGAAACGGTAAATTTAATTGGAAGTTTCTCGTTACTGACGTCACATTGCCAATCCTCGGTGCGGATTTCCTCTCTCATTTCCACCTACTGGTCGATGTCGCCCACTGACGATTGGTCAATGCAGACTCGTACTTGTCGACACCTCTTCAACCTGCCCCCTCCAGCCTCACTCTCTACATCAGTGCACACACAGATGCCTATGCCCACGTCCTCACGTGTGTGTGTGTGTAAATATCACCCACGAATGGCATTTAATACCGAATTCTATCTTGGGAATATACTTCCACTTGGAATTAATTTTATGATAACAGCTTCTGGGCCGGGTGGAGATTCGAACCCCTACCTGTACGGCTGGAAACCATGCCTGCAGGGACACTACCGACTGAGCTATCAAGAGAGATAAAAGTTTATGACAAGTCCCAGTACATATTCCTGTCGAATTCAGGAATCTGTTCATACACTATGTACTGGGACTTGTCAAAAACTTTTATCTCTCTTGATAGCTCAGTCGGTAGTGTCCCTGCAGGCATGGTTTCCAGCTGTACAGGTGGGGGCTCGAATCTCTACCCGGCCAAAAGCTGTTACCATAAAATGAATTCCAAGTGGAAGTATATTCCCAAGATAGAATTCGGTATTAAATGCCATTCGTGGGTGATATTTACATTGATTGAAATCACGTGTGGTTGTGATATATATATATAATATATATATATATATATATATATATATATATATATATATATATATATATATATATATATATATATATATATATGTGTGTGTGTGTGTGTGTGTGTGTGCTTTATATATATATATATATATATATATATATATATATATATATATATATATATATATATATATATATATATATATATACTCTTATATATAAATATGTGTGAGTTTATTATATGACTTTTACTCGTAAGTATAAGTGCGATTCCAGTAACTCGCACAAACCCTCTAAATCCTTAATTCATTGCTTTGATACAAAGATTCACACTTAAGACTGTCAACTACGGAACTGACCCTGGTTTGCCTGGCTGGTGAGGTCATATAACCACTCGACATAGAATATTAATTTATTATATGGGAAAGTCTATTTATAGAGTATTTTACTTTGTAAATGCAAAGAAAATTCTCCTTTATACCCCAACCTGAATTTTTAATGGACTCCCGCAATAATACGAGATCACACGACCGATCCAATACTTTTACTGCAGCGAATAACTTCCTCATAAAACTTTTAATTGCCTTAAAAGGGTTCTGCTATCTCCATTACAGATTTAAATGCGACGATTTTAGGAACTGCGCCATGTGACGTTGACTTTACTTATGGATCCGGCATTATTCATGATTGAGAGAGAGAGAGAGAGAGAGAGAGAGAGAGAGAGAGAGAGATTTCGCAAAATCCTTAAATAATGTCTTATTTTCATCCTTACTTGGATAACATATGTCTCTGTGTCTTAGAGAACAAATGCAATTTAATATCAAATGTTTTTTTTTATTAATTAGATTTTAAAAGTCAGTCTAGATGTTTGAAAGTAGAACTGTTTCTTTCTAGTTTGGTAAGACCATTTTGATAGAGTTGTTTAACTGTGAAATAGGTAAATGGAACAATGTCGCTTATCGTTTCCCGTAACAAATAAACAAACGGTGTTCGTCCGGAGGTCGATTGTTTGGGTGCCTTCATTCTATTCTTTTTGTTGTAGATTGAGACCAAACACTTTGAGATGTGTTTATTTGATGCATTCCCATTTTTACTATTATTTTATTTTATTTTTTTTTGGGGGGGCGGGGGTTCAAACAGTAAAAGTATCTGGAAAGTGAAAATTAGAGACAGGTACGAGTTGCATACTTCAAATGTATTCATACATTTGTCATCTCATGTGAGTAGTCTTTTTGTTTAAATATATTCCTTAAACTTTTAAATCAATAGTTCTCCATTCATCATCTCCTACTTCTAACGTCATAGTCCTCAGACATATAGGTCTTGGTCTTCTAACTCTTCTATTGCCTTTTGGAGCCCAGTTAAGATCTTGGTGAACTAATCTCTCGAGGAGCATGACCAAACTATCTCCATCTACCTTTCACCACGATCTTATCCATATATGGCACTCCAGTAACTTTTCTTATATTTTCATTTCTAATCCTGTCCTATCATTTAACAACCAACATTCTTCTGAGGGTTTTGTGCTCAAAACTACAAAATTGGTTGAATATTGTCTGATTTTCAAACCATGACCCATGTCGCTACAGTAATACCGATCTCACTAAACTGATATACAACCTAATTTTTATATGTAATTTTAAGTGATTTAATTTCCAAATTTTAGTTTACCCTGCTATTGTCTGATTTCCTTCTTTTTCAATATATCATTAAACTCCAATTCTAAAGACCCTGTATTAGAGGTCATAGTTCCTAAATATTCATATGATTTTACCTCATGAATCCTTTCTCCTTCCAATGATATTTTATTCTCAATTGCACATTCAATTCTCATCATCCCCGTCTTTCTTCTATTTATCTTGAACACAACCTCATGTGCAATTGCATGCATTCATGTAAGCAAACATACTCCATTTTATATATTTTTTAATTCTCAATCGAGTCCAATCATTTTCCACCATACCCGATTGTTCCCTAGTAACAAAATTCATGAGGAGGATTAACAAAAAAGATGACAATTCATTCCCGTCTTGTATTCCTTTGTTCACAGCAAATTAACTCGATAGTACACCAGTAGTATTAGCTTTGCACTTGATGTGCTCATAAAAAGAATTAATTAAATTTACTTATTTAAGAGGAACTCCATAATAGCGCAGGACTCTCCAAAAAGTTCGCAGGTGCACATCATGGAAGGATTTTTCATAGTTTAAAAATGCCATCAAAAGTGAATTTCTATATTTTAGAATTTGCTGTACAACATGTCTTAAAATGAAAATCTGGTTAGTGCAATTACTTTTTTTCAAGTCCTCCTTGTTCATCATCTCTCCGCTTTTCATCACTCTTTCTCTCTAGTCTCTTTATAACAGGGGGTCCCACCTGGTGAGTCACGAGCACTAGGGGGTCATGAAGCCTAAGAAAGAGGGTCATAGACCATGCAATTAATTTCTTGGGATAACGTTGATTTCAACTCTTCAATTGCATTATTTTGGTGCTCGTATATATATTGTCATTAAATGACATTGGGGGTGTCTGTATGCGTGACTATTACTATATGTCTGTACTAGCGAATATATGTATCTACATGTGAGTTTATACATAAGTACCTATGCTTTAGTGTCGGTCATCTGTGCTTCAGTGTGCGTGTTAAGTCAGTTAGTACTGTAGCGCACTCGGTGTGTGTGTGTGTGTGTGTGTGTGTGTGTACCTGCTGTCGACAAGGGACTCAATACGATCACTGATTAGCCGGGGAAGAATTGTGTAGCTGGGATATGGGAACTTTTCCAACTACCTCGAGTGGTAATACCTATACAACTTGGTAAATTACTGTTTTTTTTTTCTACTTTTTTCCATTTCGCCATGTATCAGAATATGTCTAGGCCTAAGAAAAAAAGAAGAAAAATAATTCTTAAAACAAAAAATACACATTATTGTAATAAGAGAAAAATCTAATCAGTTTATTTTTTCAATACAAAATAGGTACTTCCTGCTACATGATATATATATATATATATATATATATATATACATATATATATATATATATATATATATATATACATATATATATATATATGTGTGTGTGTGTGTATATATATATAAAAACATATGTGTGTGTTCGTGTGTGTGTGGGCACAGGGGATAAGGTAGCAAGGAGTTTGGGTGATTGTGTCGCATGTCTCGTTGGTTATTATTGCATTAGACTTGGTATACTCTGTGGTTTGTATTCTAAGTGTGATATATTCTGTTCCCAGGCGTCTATACGGCGTAGATATTCAGAATGCCAATAAAACATTTAGCTTCACCACACTAATTGCCATTAATGGCAACGAGAACTCAGGGTTTTTTTTTTTTTTTTTTTTTTTTTTTTTTTTTTGTGCCATGATGTCCTAAGAGCAGAGTCAATGAAACCATCGCAGCGTATACGTCATCTCGAGACAAGTTATAATTGAACAAAGGTAAGGAAAGAATTAGGCATGAACACTGCCTCAAAACTCAAAGCCTCGATGCCAGATGGAAATTTCAGCAGCAGTGTTTGACGGTATTAGAGGCCTCATTTCAGGCTGCTTTGGAAATTGCTAAACAAAATAGCCTCACACAATTAGAGAAACACTTATCAAACCTTGTATATTTAAAGTAGTAAATGTTATCTTCGGAGAAGTCAGGGAAAAGAAGATGCAGCAAGTACCCTATTAAACAATACTTTACAGAGACGAATTTGCAAAATGTTAATAAACGTGAAGGAGAAAGTTCTAACCAGAAAAGTAAAAGCCTCTCCGTTGTTCTCCTTTTAACTCGATAATTTAACATAATGCTCGCATTCATCCATATGACATTAAAGATTAATTTTTGTTCTGTAGTGCACAGTAAACAACAGCAAAAGCGGATGATGTGATGGAAAAGTTTTTTTTCTTTTCTTTTTTTTTCCTGAGGAAGACCTTCAATGGGAAAATTTGAGTGTGGTATGTACATATGATGCACAGGCTATGCTATGATCAAGTTCGGGATTCCAATCGAGAGAGTTAGCACCTCAAGCCAAGGGCATCCACTGCATGATCCACCTATATGCTCTTTCAAGTAAAACTCTCCCAGCCTCTCTGCAAGAAGTGCTTCATTCTTTAATCAAAAGAGTGAATTATGTAGACTGCACCACTCAGCACTCGGCTACGTAAAGAACTGTGCAAAGACATGAATGCTGACCGCAAAGTCCTTCGTTTCTACACAGCAATTGTTTATAAAAATGAAATTTTGTTAACCGTGTCTTTGAAATGAGAGATGAAATGAAGTGATTCCTGGACGTTCAAGAAAAAAAGGTGTCTTGTGGCTCACTGTGAAGATGAAGCATGGATTGAAAGGGTTACATACTTTACTGACATTTTCGATCAACCGAAAAAGATAATTTGAAGCTTCAAGGAAGGGAAACATATATTCTTCTTTTTGAAAACAGTCTCCGGGTCTTTGTTTCCAAACTGGAAAGTGGAATTGTAAAACCAATTATGAAACATCGATATGTTGAAAAATCTTTGTGCAGTGATGAATAAATCCAAGATCCAATTGTATCAGTTCCTCAAGGATGAGATTACTCAACATCTTCAGTGTCTAGATAAGGAGTTTGATCAATGCCTCCCTGAGCTGGTAGAGGGACAGGAGGCCCTGGTAGGAAACCCATGTTTTACTAAACTTGATATGTCCATCCACCCAGGTGAGGTACAAGATGAATACCTAGATCTCATGAACGAATCTTCAGCTTGTGATCTCTTCAAGGAGTAACCGGTGACACAGTTTTGATGGGCTGTGTATCAGTCATACTCTAGAGCCAGCATCACAGCCCTGCATATCCTTATTCCATAAGA
>NC_090737.1:77398524-77431024 GCF_036898095.1 Palaemon carinicauda
AAAGTTATATATTTTCAGATGAGTAACAACATTAAAATAAATATCTCCTATATAAACTATAAAAACTCTATCAGAACATAAGGAAGAGATATAAAATAGAATTGTGTGCCCGAATGTACTCTCAAGCAAGAAAACCTAAACCCAAGACAGTGGAAAACCATGGTACAGAGGTTATGGTACTGCCAGGACTTGAGAACAGTGGTCGGATTTAGGAGCCTCCTTCTCATAGGAGAGCTGTTTACCATAAGGTATGAATAGAGCTAAGAGCGTTGTGGCATTTTTAGATTATTTTACACCCTATTTGGGAAATAGCGTGTATATATATATATATATATATGTGTGTGTGTATATAAAAATATATATATATATATATGCGTGTGTGTATATATAAATATATATATATATATATACAGTATATATATATATATATATATGTATATATAGTATATATATATATATATATACAAACATATACATATATATATATATATATATACATATATATATATATATATATATACATATATATATATACTGTATTTACTGTATATATTTATATATATATATATATATATATATAAATATATATGTATATATATATTTGTATATATATATACATACATACATGAATATATATATATATATATATATATATCTATATATATATATATATATATATATATATAACGGATTTTGAGCGAAGCGAAAAATCTATTTTTGGGTGAGATGGCCATGTCGTCCTGATGGAAGTTCCTATAGGGTAGCTTCCTAGGGTATATTACAACTACGGCGATATTCCCAGAGAATTTACCTTAAGGTACCAGAATTCTAACTCCTGGAGCGAGTATCCCTCGTGAAAGGGATATCGCGACATATCAGAGGACGTATTCTAGACACGTCACATGGCAATCTACATCCTGGACAGAGATTTCGTCTCGTAGGAGGTGATTGACGAGATACGAATTCGGGAAAGAAAAAGGGGAGCCGCTCCCAAGGCTTCCCTATCCCCCGATTCGTATGCGTGCCTGGCGCCAATCCTGGCGCCATCTGTATTCCTTGTAGCATACACGAGGTGCTACAGATACTGTATGTAGGGAGGGGTCCTACAGCCCTTTCTTAGAAAGGCATGGGCGGGTCCATCAGGACGACATGGCCATCTCACCCAAAAATAGATTTTTCGCTTCGCTCAAAATCCTTTTTTTGGGCTCAAGCCATGTCGTCCTGATGGAAGTGTACCAGAGCATTACTGTATCTGTGGATTCTCAGAACGTGCCGTACTCCCGGAGGTAATTTTTTCCCGGTCGACTAGACCTAGAGACCTAAGATGTTACCGTTATACATCTTTTCAACTAACTATAAACTATGTTAGAGCTTCCTGCCCCCTACAGGGAAGAGTCCTACTAGACTCTGGAAAAGTCTCGAAGAGTACATATATCTATGTATGAATACCAGGCAAGCTAATATAGTGGTCTTGCCCTATATTAATTAAAGCATAGTTTGTAAAGGACCACTGCGTCAATATGAAATATCGACCAGTTTTCCGCACAATACTTGTATTGGACAAAGGTTTTATATCCGCATAGGAGGAAAACCAATGCAACATAGCTTGCATAAAGGAACAATTCTATAAGAATTATCCCAGATAAGGTACATAGAATGAATGCTCAATTATACCAATAAATTGACACAGGTGAAGGAGACGCAAGGTTCTCAAGAACCAGATTATTGACAGGCAATAAATAGACAGGTTAACCACAATTATATATATATATATAAGAAGAGGATAACCCAAAACTTTAAGCATAAGTATGATAGTAAACAGAGCTTGTTTGTCTGAAAGAAAAAACATTAGATGCCACTTTTAAGATACCGAGGTATCAAAGTCATAAAAGCCTGTATTACAAATCAATGACATTAGCGTTAGAAACACTCGGCACACATGTCTGCACTTATGCTAGGTTCACCTTCGGAAATGGAACAGTCTGGATGGGCAACACAGTGCCCTCACTTAGTTTGTAGTACAGTATGTAACTACACACTCACCCTGGAATTAATCGTCCCAATTAAGACCACTGTTCCTCGCAGAGTTAAACAGTAGGGTTAACACCGCGACCCACTGCTACCACAGATCTCTTTTAGTTCCTCTACTTGCTTCGCATAGTGGCGAAAGAACACTCTGGAAGACTTCCAGCCAGTGTATGAACGGAGATGTTCAAAATCCATACAATTAAAGAAATTTAAGGATGAGGCAACTTTCCTCGGATCGTGACCTGCGGGTGTATTGTCAGGATCCGCTCTGCGAATAAAATATGTGATTTTCGCTCTGAGTTGATTCAGAGATAAATTTGAGCCTGATGTTTCTCCCCTGAATAGTTGACCACCCTTGAAGTCTGAAGTTCTATGAAGATAGACCTTTAGGCATTCTACTGGACATAGAGATGCATCTTCTTTCAAAGGGCAGATTCTCCAGGGACCCCACCTGTTGGTGGGTAACTCATTCTTGGCGAGAAACGTAGGATCCGGAAACAGGTTCAGTTCTTCCCCATCCAGGAACTGAACACGACCTGCCTCTCTCGAGAGGCTACAATCTCACTAACCCTGGCCCCGGACGCGAGTGCAAAATAGGAAAATAACTTTTTGTGTCAAATCCTTTAACGCACACTCTTCATTGCTCAACAGAGAAGCGAAATGAAGAACTTGTCTAAAGACCATGAAATGGGCTTTGGAGGTGCTGAAGGTCTGAGCCTAGCACAGGCTTTCGAGACTTTATTAAAGATCTCGTTACCTAGGTCGACCTGGAAGGCATATAGAATGGGTCTTGTCAAAGCAGACTTACACGCTGAAATCGTGTTCGCTGCCAACCCTTGACCATGGAGGTGGGGAAAAAAGATAAGCAGAAGTCTGTCAAGATCTTCTGCGGAATCTTTGCCTTGACAAAAGGCCACCCATTTTCTTCAAGATGACTCATATTGCCTTCTAGTAGATTTGCACTTATATTCCTCAAGGAAGTCTATACTGGCTTTCGAAATCCCGAAACGCTTTCTTACCGCTAAGGAGAGAAAATAATGAGCTGCAGGGTCCGGGTTTTCTGTAATGAAGCGCAGACAGTTGACTTCTGGACTCGCTGGGTCAGAACTGGATCTGGTAGTGGTACAAACTTCAGCTACAGTTCCAATGCCAGGAGGAACCACACGCTGTTCGGCCACTTGTGGGCCACTATTGCCGCTACCCTTTGAAGGATCTCAGTTTGTTGAGGACCCTCAACAGAAGGTTGTGAGGAGGGAACAGATAAATCTTGGACCATCTGTTCCAGTCGAGGGACATCGCGTCCACTGCTTCCGCTAAGGGGTCCTCGTACGGGGCACGTACAGGGGCAACTTCTTGTTGTCTTTCGTCGCAAAGAGGTCTATCTGCAGTTCTGGGACTGATTCAGAATGAAGGAGAATGATCCTGCGTCTAAGGACCATTCCGACTCTATCGGTGTGAACCTGGATAGAGCGTCCGCTGTCACATTGCGGACTCCTTGAAGGTGAACTGCCGACAGGTACCACTTCTTCTTTTCCGCCAATCGGAAGACGGCCAACATCACCTGGTTGAGAGGTGGTGACCTCGATCCTTGTCGATTCAAGTATCTCACAACTACCTCGCTGTCTATCACCACCTTATGTGGATCGAATGACGCGGGGAGACTTTCTTTAAGGTAAGGAGCACTGCCCTAGCTTCTAGAAAGTTTTATGTGAAAGGTCTTGAATTGCCTGGACCAAGTCCCCTGGACTTTTTCCCGATGAGAGTGACCTCCCCATCCCTCCTTCGAGGCGTCTGAGTGAATCGTCACCGACGGGGGAGGTGGCTGAAGAAGAACCTGACTTCTTTAGATGTCTGGCTTGGGACCAAGGCCTGAGAAGAGTACTTAGCCGAAGCGGCTGGTCTTCTCAGATCTCTTCACGCGTTTGATGCATAACTTCTCCAAACTCCGATTGCATCCTTTAGCTGTGCTCTTAGCACTGGGTCTGTCACCGAAGCAAACTGGAGAGAGCGCAGTACTCTCTCCTGCTCGTGTCTTGATATCCTTTCGGAATCTTGAAGTCTCTTGACAGAACCCGCTATCTCCTTCCTTTTCTTCGCCGGGGTGGAGAAACGGTGTGACAAAAGGTCCCAGTGGATTCCCAGCCACTGGAACTTTTGAGATGGAGAAAGTCGAGACTTTTTCTGTTGATCTTGAAGCCTAGGTACTCTAGGAACTGGATCACTTGACTGGAAGCTTGCAAGCATTCTGTCTCGGATGCTGCCCACACCAACCAGTCGTCCAGGTAGGCTACTACCTGAATTCCCATTAGGCGTAATTGTTTGAGAGCTACGCTCGCTAGCTTCGTAAAAATCCTTGGGGCTATGTTTAGCCCGAATGGCATGGCTCCGAAGGCGTATAGTCTTCGTTGTAGCCTGATTGGCTAATTGGAATGTGCCAGTAGGCGTCTGACAAGTCTATAGAGACGGAATATGCCCTCTTGGGCAGTAAGGTCCTTATGTGTTGCAGTGTTAGCATTTTGAATTTGCAATTCACTATGAACTTGTTAAGTGGCGACAAGTCCAGAATGACTCTGAGCTTTTCCGAGTCTTTCTTGGGAACACAAAACAGCCTCCCTTAGAAATTGATGGGCTTCACCCTTTTTCTCCAACAGTTCTTGAACGTACTCCTCCATAACGGGGGTGGAGTGTTGGAAAAACCGAAGGCACGGGGGTGGAGTGCTGTACCAGCTCCCGCCCAGTCCATTCTTGAGTAGGCTGTGGGCCCATGGATCGAAGGTCCACCGATCCCGAAATTTCAGAAGTCTCCCTCCTACCGGTATCACCTCACTTGGACTGCCGTCCTGAGGTCTTGCCTTCCTGACCACGACCACCCCTGAATCCCCTTCCCCTTGAGGGGCGTCTAGACGAGCCTCTGGCTGCTCCTCTAGGCTTTGCTCGAAAGGAAGTAGACTGCCCTTCGAACGCTGGGGTGAATGCCGTGGACTGTGTCGACACGGCCTGGGGTACCCACTGAAAGGTGGTCGGGGTTTGTGCCACGATCTGGGGCACTGGGGGCAATGGCAATTGCAGTTGCTGTTGCTGTCTAAGAGGCTTGGCTGGCCGAGACGGTAGCCTAGTCCTCATAGTCTTCCTCTTTGGTTGAGGACCCTCATCCGGGGAAGACTTTCTTTTGATAGCCAGGCCCCACTTCTGGAGAAGGTTTCTATTCTCCAAGGCGGCTTTATCAACAACTTCTTTGACCATGTCGGTAGGGAAAAAGGTCTTTTCCCCAAATGTTGGAGGAGATTAGTTTCTTTATCTCGTGCCTCACCGTAGCTGAGGTAAACACGAACTCCCTACAAGCTCTCCTTGCCTTGACGAAGCCATAAAGGTCCTTCGTCACTGTGGCCAGATGAGGCTTGGCCACTACCATGAACATTTCATGGACCTTGGGGTCACTTGCCATCGTCTCGAGAGTAGTCTGAAGAGACATTGAGGCAGTCAGTCTTTCTTTTGTATCGAACTCACTTCGCAAAAGAAAGTCAGACAGCTTAGGGAGGTCCTTGCCGAACTGACGTCCGGCAATATCAGCCTCCAACTTTCCCACTGAGAACGTAAGATGGACGTCCTTCCAGTCTTTGTGGTCCATAGGCAGGGCCAGCGACAAGGGTTTACACTCCTCTAGGGAGGGGCAAGACTTGCCGGCCTCAATTGCTTTTAGTACAGCCAGAAACCCTTTCTGTAAAAAGGGGAAGGCTCTAGTAGGCGAGGACACAAAGGAAGGGAACTTCCTATACAATGCAGCTACCTTTGAGTTAGAGAAGCCCCTCTCTTTCATCGAGGATGAAAGTAGAGCTTGAGCCTTAGCATGGTCCATCACTATGACCTCCTTCGGCTCTGTCTCCTCCTTTGAAGCTGGTTCCTTCCTCAGCCGGACATAACAGTCCGGATATGATGCCTTGCTGGGCCAGAATTCCACCCTCCAGGGGAACTGAGCCCAGCTTATCCGAGATGACGATCTTTCCAGTCGTCATCGGCATGTGCTCAGCATACCTCCATGGGTTAGCATCTGAGCACAAGGGAAGGTCTTTCACATTGAGCTTTTTCTGGGGCCCATGTGATTCTGCAAGGCACTGCATTCGCAGTTCCATTGCAGCCGCCTTCTCCTGATTCTCCTTCTGCATTTGTTGGATCATTCCAACAATAGAAGAGAGGGCCTGTCCCAGCTCTACTGGGAGACCGGCCGATGTAGAGGGGCTTGAACTTCATCCTGGGCTTCTGCCAGGAGGTCTTCCTCCTGACACCCGTCCACATCAGACATCCTGTCATCTAGCTGGATGTCTTGCATCGCGACCGCGACTTCAGCATCCACCTGGATCTGAACTTAGGGGATCTCCTCTTGAGGCTGGGGAATCACTGCATCAGCTGATGCCTTAGGGAAAGGATACGCCCTCATCTTCTCACTTGGAAGATAAGGGCCAGAAGAGTTCTTTTGGAAGCCCCTTACCCAGGTACGAAGCTTCTTCCTAGCTATTTAAATGTCTCATTAATCAGGTTAGTGCACACAGTACATACCTGAGGGTCCCAATACCGGAGATCATCCTTGGAGATAGCGTATGCTGCGTGTCTCCTACAAAACTCATGTCCGCAGAGGTTCTTGCTGCTGACATTACAGAAAGCACTTCCCCACTTCGGAGTGTCCTTCTGTAAAGAGAAGAAATTTCCATGAGTATCAAGTGAACTATGTATCACTGGATATGCATAGTATAGCATAACAATTCAGAAAGGAAAGACACACACTTGTGTTTCCCTCACAACCCATTGTTGCAGCCTTCCAGATAATAAAATCAAAAATGGTTTATCTCTTCTAGAGTAACCAATGCAAGGTTTCCAGAGGAAACAGGTGGAGCTCACACCTAAGCAATGATTTTAAAATCCTGGATAATAGACAGGGAAGAACTCAGCTTCCTATCTGAGGGCAACAGCAAAGGGATGTGCAAGAAAACACAATAGTGTTAGAAGATACAGTGCTGTACCAAAACCTTTACTATAGTTTTCTTCTTACTGTATATGCTATACAGAAGAATACTAGTACAGTATAGGGGGATGTGTGCCGGCCTGCCTTTGCCGGCCGGCACACACCACAACTAGATTTAAAGTATACTACTTAACAGCTATAGGGCGGCAGCACTCTGGTTCAAATGCCTGTGCCGGTCGGCAGCAACTGCCGGCCGGTAACAGCCAGTGTTGGCCAGCAATGGCTGCCGGCCAGCAACTACACAAGGTAGTACCCAGCTGCCGGCCACACTCTTGGTGACCGGCAGACAAGGACTGACATAAGCCGGCCGGCAAAGGTACAAGACCGATGCCAGCCGGCAGCAAAAGAACCAGAGGACTACACCTGCCCGGCTGCCGGCCTCATAGGCCGGCAGCCGGCCTCAGAGGCCGGCAGCCGGGACAGGTACAGCACTAGAAGAAAAATAGAATGGATGCCGGGATAAGAGTGTACACAACCTCCAAGCCCGGCAACCGAAAGAGTGCATATAAGGAAGGGGAGAAACTAATTCAGGCTTCCTTGACCAATGCCGTCCGGCTCTGCCGGCAGGCATGGATGAGGGACCAAGAGAGGTCCGGGCAGCACTCGAAAACATAAGACCCTTGCCGGCCAGCAGCTCTGCCGGCCGGCAAGGGGCTGAGTCAATTCCACATCCTAACCTATACTAGGTCCAGAAGTAGAACGATTACAGTACAGTAAGACGCAAGGGGCTGAGTCAATTCCACATCCTAACCTATACTAGGTCCAGATGTAGAACGACGTACAGTACAGTAATGGCTCGGCCATTACGAAGAAAGAGGGGGAAGGGACAAGAGGGTCCTGCCAACCTTGCTTTAGTGACAGATCACCCGCAGCCAAGAAACTTATCTTAGCCTAAGGGAGATCTAAGGGGAAAGGCCAGCAATACTTGCCAGCTTCCATAGCACCAAAGCAAGGAAGGCGTTGCTACTCCCAAGGGAAGAACTTATCCTCCCCCGAGAACAGCAACAGGACTAGTCTGGTAGATCACAAAAGAAGGAATCATAACTACAGAAACCTTCGGTAGTGACCTGAGGGAGCTAAGCTCCCTTTGTATGTGTTAGGTCAGCGAGGGGGACTCTGCCCCAAGCCAGACAACACAGACTCAGACTAAAAACTCTGTTGTTCTGTCCCTCTTGAACCATAACTACAGGAACAGGAAGGTACAGTAACACCCTAGTATAGTTTTATCGGAAATAAATTCGGAAAAAACCACTTAGGGATAAGCCCAAGGCTTAAACAGAGGGAAAGGGATTGCATACCTTCTCCGAAGAAAAGAAGCAACCGGGGAGTATGATAAAGTATACTAAGGCTCCATAAGCAATTAGCCTAGGCACCAAGAGAATCGATTACCTAATTCACCGAAACTCACACGTATACAATCTTGGAAATATTCCACACAGTCTAAAATGTATAAAATATAGCCTAAAGCTTCAATAAAATTTTAATTACACTCGGAAAAACCAAAATCATGCATGAAGTACTAGGACCAAACGACTAGGCTACATGGCCTAGCGTAGGCCAGAATGGCGAATACTTCGCCAAATAATACTAAGCACGAAAGGAAATCCTATGTAATGCTAAATAGCTAAAATTTATTAAAGCAAAACAACCAGGAATGTCGCTCTGACTAACTAATTTATACCTAGCGAGCGACAGTGTCCAGGACACCTCTGGTAGGCTACGGCTCTTGTATCAAAGATTAATCCTATTAATCACTCAAAATTTTACCAAGAGCCTACATTTATACATAACAGACACTATACTCAACTTATCAGAGGCCAACGAAGACGGAGAAGCCATGAAAAGCCGAATAAATCCAAGATTTGCGAGAAAAACAGGAAAAAACACAGAGTTGTTAAGCTACGCAAAAAGGAATGCAGATGGCGCCAGGATTGGCGCCAGGCACGCATACGAATCGGGGATAGGGAAGCCTTGGGAGCGGCTCCCCTTTTTCTTTCCCGAATTCGTATCTCGTCAATCACCTCCTACGAGACGAAATCTCTGTCCAGGATGTAGATTGCCATGTGACGTGTCTAGAATACGTCCTCTGATATGTCGCGATATCCCTTTCACGAGGGATACTCGCTCCAGGAGTTAGAATTCTGGTACCTTAAGGTAAATTCTCTGGGAATATCGCCGTAGTTGTAATATACCCTAGGAAGCTACCCTATAGGAACTTCCATCAGGACGACATGGCTTGAGCCCAAAAATATATATATATATATGTATATATATACATATATATATATATATATATATATATATATATATATATATATATATATATATATATATATATATATATATATATATGTGTGTGTGTGTGTGTGTGTAAATATGTGTGTGTGTTTGTGTGTGTGTGTCCGAACTCTTACATGGATTTAGAACAAGATCTAGAAATAATAGCCCACAGGATAAGTAGTGAATCAATCAACATCAGGATATGTGTGTTGTTAATAAATTCTTATCTTTAAAGAGCACATTATTCTGTTTAAACTGAAATGCATATTTATAATGCTTAACACTATATATACGTGGTTGGTATCAAAATAATATAAGGATGCTTTCTCGAACGACACCTGAATCCTAAAATCCCAAAGGTCATTAATACGGTCAGTTGTCTCATAAAAATGGCAATTCCTTATACCAGTCGGTATACCAGACTTCCGGGAAATACATGTGTTATGCAAGTTTCACCTCCACCTGAAAGACAACATGAGTTGATAAGTTGCTATCCTTCTCAAGACCGCCCCCTGCTGCTGCAATTAAACTCCTAACCTTTTTCGAAAACCAAATCCTTTGACACAGTTTATCCATCGTAAATTTTTAACTGTCCTTTGACCATACCAGATTATCCCCTTGTATACAAGGCCATTCACTAATACTCAAACTAAATCCCTACCCCTTTTGATGGTCAAACCCTTTGACACAGTTTATCCCCATTAACTTTTTACCCGACTTTCGACCATTCCGGATTAGTAATAACTCATTTTGTCTTCTTTAGTGAAAGATTAAAAACATATGCTTTCATGTTTTCCTCATTCATAATTGGATTATCATTCATTTAACAGCTGCCCTTTCTCAAGATAGATTTCCTAACCCATAACTATTCTAACCAATTGTGTACCCTTATTCAAGACAGGATGCTATTTTGTTCACCATGGTCAATAGACATATCTATGGAAGAAACTAACAACATTATTCTGTAGAGACTGATACAGAAGAAAAAAGAAAAAAAAAGCATAAGGAGATGCCTGAATTTTTCCTTACCCGAATTCAGACATTACCTGGGACTATGAAGGGAGAAACTGTTCAACACACAAGATGAAAAGACCAGCCCTTATGAAAGGGCAGATTCCGTTCAACAACCAAGAAGAAAGTACCAAAAATACTATAACTATTAGTAAACTGATTGTGTTGGGAAAGGCAAAAGAGTACCATTCATTTTCACAGCATTTCAAAGAAAACCAAAAAACAATCAGTTCTCGATAGGTTTATATTCAAAATTTAATGTAACGGCGGGAAAAAAAAAAAAAAAAAAACAGGGTGTCGATAATACACAGATTAGGTGATTAAGTTTTTGCCCGTGAGCACTGTCTATGAATATAGAAAAATATCCTCTTGATATATCATCTGAAGCTTTCTTCAAGGGAGTCTCATTCTCAGGGTAGTAACCCCCTTCTCATCTTCCTACTTATCTCTTGTCACATATATGCAAGCCATAACTTTCCACAAGGGCAGATGGCTTGTAAATATGTCGAAACTTTCCATTTTATATGGTGAATTAATATTATGCATTGAATAATAATACTAAAAGTTATATTTTCTCTTTAAATAACATAAGAAAAAACATTGATAATGAGTGTGACCTATAAGTGTGTTTACGGAAAAGGTGGAATATAGTAAGTGAAGTCCTTCTATCTCTAATAGGATATTTTAGGGGTATATGAGTATTTAGCGGTATAAGCTTGCTCATGGAATGAAGTAAAGTCAACTACTTAGGTATGACTATATATATATATATATATATATATATATATATATATATATATATATATATATATATATATATATATATATAAATACATATACAGATATATAAACATATAAATATATAAATTATATACATAAATTTATATATATATGCATATACATATATACATATACATAAATTATATACAAGACCAGGTACCAAGTGCATTCGTGTATTACGTACACTTCTTCAGGGTGTAAAGTGAAATAAAAAATAAAATCATACAAAAAAGAAACCTACTAAAACTGAAATAAAAGCCCCAAACAGGCAAAGCATCATCAATATGCTAAAGTAATTGATAGTCGTTACAAATTAATAAACAATTGTCGTTATATAATAAAATACTTGTCATGTAACAATCGTTGAGCTAAATGTTTACATTGTACACACAAGAACAAAACCGGTGTCGCCTGGCCAGACTTGACTTGGAGAGATCATGCCCTTCTTGCCCTGAAAGTGGCTGATTTTAAACAACCGAGACATCATTAGGATGGTTCGAATGTGAGGAGGAAGGATATTACCAATATAACTCAAAGAAATGCCATAATGAATGAAATATATATATATGTATATATATATATATATATATATATATATATATATATATATATATATATATATATATATATATATATATATATATATATATATATATATATATATATAGGCTATATATAAAACGAGAGAACTTTTTTATTCTTTTAAGGTCTGTAACCTAATATCATTTCGAAAATAATTCATCAAGAGATTTTATCATAACTTTTTATCTGAATTTCCTTAAAAAACAAATTGTGGAATATTTATGGAACTGACTAGTCATATCAATATTCATCACATGGAAATATCCTTTGTTTGTATTTTCCTAAGCAGTTTATCTCTCTCTCTCTCTCTCTCTCTCTCTCTCTCTCTCTCTCTCTCTCTCTCTCTCTCTCTCTCTCTCTCTCTCACTCTCACATATAGTCCGGGAGCTCACAGAGATTTGTATTACATTTCGAGTACAAAAGGTTTGATAGCTAAAATCATCAGCTAGTATGATGGGGATCCTCGAATGGTCATTCTTAAGTTATGCCGTTGGTGCGTCGAGTAGGGGGCGCAGCTTGAACTGCCCCCCAAATCCGGTTTAAATTGCATTTTGGAGTACATCAATCAAACATGTGATAAAAGTTTCGTTTTGGCACTGTGATTACAGATGTGCCATTCTTAAATGGCGCAATTGGTGCAAAACGCATTTAAGAAGGGCTCAAAGGGGGCGCTACTGTCACATTTAAATCACAATTTGAGTACATCAATGAAAGTTTGTGGAAATATACCTTAGAGCTTCTTGATGAAGAATCAGTAATTCTTAAGTGTCAAATTTGGTGCAAAACCCATTTAAGAACGATCTAAAGAGGGCGCTATTTTTTTTCACATTTAAAACACGTCTTACGTACATTAATGAAACGTTGTTGAAATATTCTTTAGACCTTCCTGATAGAGGATCAACAGTTCTTAGGAGTTGAAGTTGGTGCAAAACACATTTAAGAACGGCCTAAAGAGAGTGCAATATTAGCACATGGAGGATTAACGTATGTTGTCTAGTGCCATGACCTCTCTATGTACCATGAATAAAACTGTGAGAATCTCTGTTTTATATGATATAGAAGAACAAAGTAACTGCAAATTTATATATTTAAGTATTTATTTATACAAACAAAGTGCACTGGTGAACAGTGAATACAAGAAAAGGTGAATTGGTGAAGAGTGAATGCAAGAAAAGGTGCACTGGTGAAGAGTGAATGCAAGAAAAAGTACATTGGTGAAATGTGAATACAAGAAAAGGTACACTGGTGAAGCGTGAATACAAGAAAAGGTGCACTGGTGAAGTGGGAAATACCATACGTGCCAATACTGTTTACAATTCAATCTTCATTTATGCTATTTAACTGGATATCATAATTTTATATCTAACTTGTTTAACTCGTGAATTATTTTTTTCTTTAGATGTAATGTTTCACACCTTTTGTAAGATAGTAGTAGTCGTAGATATGGTAAAACATTGCTATCTAATAATATGCTGCTACAGGTGATGACCGGGCACTAACATGTCTATTTGCAAGTGATTATGCTCTTTGTAACCAAAACTGCCTTTTGATAGACACACTCATATTAATTAGTGCACACATACATGTTTCACATTTGCTATATATCTATTGCTAAAGTTTATAAGATGAAACATTAAAACTGCTGATGAATCTCTCTCTCTCTCTCTCTCTCTCTCTCTCTCTCTCTCTCTCTCTCTCTCTCTCTGTTAGGAAAAGATATGTGAATATACTTATAATCATGAGTTCAACTAGTATTTACTGGTATAGTTAATTATCATCTCAGCCTGCCTATCTGTAACAAGATTTCAGTCATCCTCATCACAACACTTATCTTCATCTGAAGATGCAATGTCCAAGTCGTCCTCATCATTGCCCAATGCTTCTAAATCATCTGTTTCTGGGATAAGGCATTCATGGAAATGCTCCCCTTCGAATCAAACCGGTTTGTAATAGCCATCAACCAATTGCCAGCCATTTTCTTCAGAGGGATGCTGCTCTATATGAGTTTGATCTGCTCTTTGTTGTTAGCAACATTAGAGGCACGCTCAATTTAAGGACTGAGCTCGTCTTCGCAAGGTAGTAGTCCACTTGCATCTATGCCCTTTAAATTGGCTAGTAGGTATTTTCCATTTCGATTTGGTCCATGTCTTCATAAACTTCTTATACCTCAATTCATTCAGCCAAGTGTTTGCTTTATCCTCAGCTCCATACATTGTGGCTGTGAACCTCTGAAGAGCTTCATTCGTCGTACTAGAAATTGTAGAGCTCATTGCCATTAGTCTGAAAATCTTCAGATAGTCAGGTTGCTTTCCTAGAGTTTGGAGAGGCCTGACCTTCCCTTTTCTGACAAACGCAAGATGCATACTCTGATCCTGTGAAGGCATGGAAAGCTGGCAATGCTGCACAAAGATATGGTATTAGTTCCTTCCATATTGCAGTCAGGCTGACTTAATGACGATTGCTCTATAAACTGTTCTTATATCCATTCGCAATGTTGGCTGAAAGCTATTGCAGTGGTACAATAATTTCACCGCAATATCTGTGTCGGATGCTGTGACCACTGTGTCAATTCTCATGATCAACTGATAAGGGCTAATTCATCTACTGCGTTTCGCTGTATCATACCCTCTGTCACCTGGAACTTATAACATTCCTCTTAGACATCTAGGCAGACTTCACAATCGCCAAAAAATTTAGCATATGAAGAGTTTTGCCCTTCATTAGTAAGAAACTGAGGTAACTGCTTCTTGAAAGACTTGGACTTTAGGGCATCGTTTAGATTTCTTGGCACTCGTCTCTGCTCTGACCCTGTGATGATGAAGGTTCTGTTGTCAGGTCCCCACCTGTCTCTTTCAGTGTCCTTAATTGAAGTCTGTGGATAGTCATCAAAGTCTATGTGTATGCGTTTGGCTGACATTGTTAAACTCTGGGTAAGAATACTTCTGGCTAGTCCTCTGTATGTGGGGACAAATTTAGTGGCAAGGTATGTCAGAGAAAATGTCCATCTATGATATAAGCACTGAAGTGCTTTGGCTGCTGTTCAAGACCTTTCAATTTACTCTCGATATAATAAAGAGCGCACTCCTATCGGTCTTTGACATCACTTCTTCAGGGCTGGTCAAGGACAGAGGTATTGGAATCAATGGGTACTGGAGAATATGCTGCATGTCATGTCTCTTCTTGGTGGACAGTACAAGGAGACGTCCCATCAGATCACGTGATCCCTTAAGCACTGCAATTGAAAGTGTTATTTATCCGACGAATGCTTGCTCAGCCATCTACAAAGGTTTTCAGCTTTTCCTTCTTTATTAGATTTTCAAACAAATTTTATTTAGATTACTCATGCAAGCCTGGATGCATTCCTTGTGTCTGACTTTTCCTTTGGTTGGTACACAGAGAAGGAATTCATGGATTTCATCATTGGTACCTTTTCCTGTGGAAATATTGTACAATACCTCTGAACCTTCCCGTGTTTCAAATAGATTGTTCGTATCTAAGATTTGTTTGATGATTTTCTGAAGATCCTCATTGTCACGTTGAATTCGTCTTGGCCTAAGTTCTGTAGTGACATATTCTTTGCTAGTCAATCCTGTCCTCTCTGGCTACTGACTAATGAACGATGCTTGGGTAGCCTTTGTTACCATCCATCTAAGGTGAGCGGAGTAGTCATTAGTGAAAGATGTGATTTCTGTCAGTCGAGATGTAGCGTCGGCATTAATAGTTTGTTCCAGTTGTAAATCTAAAAGAATTCTGCTGAAATCATGTTCTGTCCTTCGCACTGTGTATACACCCCGATTAAGTATCTCTAAGTCAAGGATGAGTCGTATCAATATTCAATAGCACTAATTGGTATTTTGTTAACCACCGGGAATAGTTGATGTGGCCTGTGGCAAAGGACGGGTCAGTAATCAGTGTAAGTGTGAAGACAGAGCTCGATGTTATTTGTCCGGATAGCTCTTTCAAGTTGGTGAAACATGTTAATGTACTCCCCATACATCATCCAGAACTTTGCAGTGTATCCATGAGCTCCTGATACAGTTGTCTTGGTGAATTCAGAATACTCTTTCGAAAAATTTTCAAAAAGATCTGCATTGATCACCAGCTCAATCCCATGGTTTCCTGCATTGGTATTTCCTTTCACAGTAGATATCACGGTATAAGGCTCTTCACTGTAATCACATGTTTCTAGAAAGGCCTTGAAATGCAGGCTTTCGAAGGCAAGGCAAAGAGAGGTTAGAGGCTCAGGCATTGGTTGAAGTGTTTACCTGTGAGGAACCCAATCAAAGAACCTGGTGTAAGGACCCCAGTCTCTATTGGCATGTCTGGTCGTCCTGATTCTGTTATGAGTTTTCCTTAAATTTTGAAATAACCCCGTAAACTCACAAAAGACCTCAATATGTTAATGGGTTATCAAAATTTTAAATTAATTAGAAAATATTACAAAATTTGTGATCAATTATTCAGCCAAAGGGAATAATAAAAACATCAGTTAAACCCTTCTTAACTGGCTATCTTCCATACAAAGTAAAGTAGCCACTATACTGGTATTATGCAACCCTAATTTTTATAATCACGAGCCCCTGAAAAGAAAAGTTACAATTAGTACTATCATTCAAAAAATTTTATCACATATATTCCGTGAAACAACAGTAGTAATAACATAAACAGAAGAGCTCACAATAGCGTGTTGTGGCACATGTGGAGGAGAAGAAATGAGTGAATATATAGGCCTAAAGAAAGTGAATATAGGCCTTTTCAATAACCTATTAGTAACACCCTCTTTAGACCGTTCTTAAATGTGTTTTGCACCAACTTCAACTCCTAAGAACTGTTGATCCTTTATCAGGAAGGTCTAAAGAATATTTCTACAAAGTTTCATTAATGTACGTAAGACGTGTTTTAAATGTGCAAAAAAAATAGCGCCCTCTTTAGGTCGTTCTTAAATGGGTTTTGCACCATATTTAACACTTAAGAATTACTGATTCTTCATCAGGAAGCTCTAAGGTATATTTCCACAAACTTTCATTGATGTACTCAAATTGTGATTTAAATGTGACAGTAGCGCCCCCTTTGAGCCCTTCTTAAATGCGTTTTGCACCAATTGCGCCATTTAAGAATGGCACATCTGTAATCACAGTGCCAAAACGAAACTTTTATCACAGGTTTGATTGATGTACTCCAAAATGCAATTTAAACCGGATTTGGGGGGCAGTTCAAGCTGCGCCCCCTACTCAACGCACCAACGGCATAACTTAAGAATGACCATTCGAGGATCCCCATCATACTAGCTGATGATTTTAGCTATCAAACCTTTTGTACTCGAAATGTAATACAAATCTCTGTGAGCTCCCGCACTAATACATACACACTGTACGTAATGTATGCAGGTGCTAATGATATATCGTTTCAAATGGCACCTATTGGGTCACCAATCATTAATAAATGGCCTTTGTTCAAAATTTCAAAGGTACTGAAGTTATAAGGTTTAGTGGTTTATTTTACTGTTTCATTTGATTTCGATCATGAGTCACGTAGCTCGGTGTGGTTGGGGGTCATCTTTTAGCACGGGCTACTTGGCTCCGGCCCTCTTAGAAAAAATAGTATTATTTGCTATATCAACTATATTAACTTAAGGTTGGAGATATAAAATGCATCATCAATTAACATAATTCATATGGTCTCAGAAGTGATAGGTGAAAATTAAATATATGAAATTACATGCAATAAAAGTGTTCATTGGTGCGTTATTATAGTGATGGTGTGGTATATAGGATGTAGGGTATAAAAGATTATACTATTAACACATTGTTTACTTAAATTATCTGATTTGGCACCAATAGCCTTAGATGTCAGAATGACAGAACACTTCTAATCAATCAATCAATCAATCAAATTATCTGGGCAATTCGCTCACTTCCAAGCGAACCCCTTCCTTGGTGACGATTACTCAATGCTCAAAGGTCCGAGTCTAGCATTGACTTTTCGTATTATTTTATTTGTCGTTTCATGACCTGATGTCCAACACCATATAGGTGTTCCCCCGGTAAGCTCTTCAAGAAATCCATTACTCTCGATATCGGTTCAATCAGTCATTTGCATATTTACTTCATTGTTAATTGTTTTGACGTAATTGTAAACAATTGGAAAGCAAAATCTATGAAACATTGTCACCTTAGTATTTTGTTTTTCATTTTCTAAAAAATTTCCATCTGAGGATCTCAACAAAACTGTTAGACATTTAAACCTCGAACATGTGGGGATAGGGGTAGAATGATATAACTAGGTGTGGGTTAAAGATGATGGTTGAGAGGTGGCAATTGTGTGATCTTAAAGTGGGCCGGCCGGCTAGTGGCGTTTTTTTTATTAATGTATGGCTTAACGAGGTTTGCTTATTAACATTTATGAAGTGATGATGATGGTAA
The DNA here is from genome assembly GCF_036898095.1 of Palaemon carinicauda. Classification (NCBI taxonomy): domain Eukaryota; kingdom Metazoa; phylum Arthropoda; class Malacostraca; order Decapoda; family Palaemonidae; genus Palaemon; species Palaemon carinicauda. The sequence goes on from NC_090737.1 coordinate 77,416,645, forward strand.
TACCCTTATTAACAACAATTCATATCAATATCAATGATTCCAACTCGCAATGAAACCTGCCATATATCGTTCTAACATTATTTATATCATCGTTTGAATTTTTAATGATAGTTTTGAGGGGAAGGGTAGGTCCTGGCTCACGAGGTGTCATGGAATACTGCAAAAAAATGATTAGCAATCCAAAAGCCAGTGGTCTTTACAGCCAGGTGTTTTCAGCCATTGTGTAAGATAATTCATCGGTAATAAGGAGTATTTGTAATAGGTAGGTGTTAGTTTCATGGGTTTTGTTTTGGCAAATAGACGAATGATAGGACGACCTCGAGTAACAACACCACAGCAAGACCAACAAATCCTGGCAGTATCCACAGCTGACCCCATGAAAGCATTTGTAGCTATCACACAAGAACTTCCTCTCAAGTGTACTGCACGACAACTAGACGTCGACTGAGGGAGTATTCAATCAGCTGTCATTTTCCAGCTGTCAAAGAACAGCTTGAGGAATAGCACAGCTACACCCGTCTGGGCTTTGCTCTGCAACATCTACCTGAAGAGAGTTTTGGAAAAATGTGATACTTAGCGATGAAGCTTATTTCACGTCAGTCGAGGCTAGAGGAAGGAATATCTGGCGTCGCATCGACACAAGATACGATGCCAACAATATTCAGGAGAGAGCCAGGAGTGGGAGGGTTGGGGTAAGTTATTGGGGATGGATGTAAATTTAGGGCCCAGGGGAATTAGTAAGAATTGACGGCACCTTGAACGCCAGGAAATATATATCTCTTCTTGATGATGTGATACTGCCAACAGAAAGAGCAATGGCAATCTCCGACGGCGAACCCATCATATTTATCCAAGACAATAGCCGTATACACACAGGCAACATTGTAACTGAGTGGGTCAGGAGGCACCCCGAAATTCTGATAATGGTCTGGCCTACGAAAGGCTGTGATATAAACCCTATTGAGAATCTGTGGGGAATAATGAAGCAAGAAATAAAGAAGGGACCAGAACGGACATGTGATGCTATTGACCAATTGGTGAGAGGTTTGGGAGTCTGTGCGACGCCGAGAAAACATTTGCGAACGGCTTGTGGCCTCCATGCCTACACGTCTAAACAAGGTGATAGATGCCCACGGTGGTTGGACCAGCTATTGAAAAGGTTATTCGTTTGTAACACTGTTATGAGTGTTGTAAACCTTTATATTTACATGCAATATAATGCATGTTATGTATACAATAAAACTGTTTCCTTTGTTATTTATTTCATATTTTTACATGGAATATACCATGATATATATGTAATTATTTTGTTACATCTAATTTTTTCGGTTACATGTAATTCAACATGAAATAAATCAAATTGCTATTCATTTATTATTTTTTACATGACATATCGAATAAAATGCAATCAATTGAAGTGATGGTCATGTTAAAAAAGGTAATGCTGGTAACTTAACTAAGTTATATATGCAAATCCTATACCAGATTAGGATATCCTATCGTATCTTTTCAGTCTAGAATAATCAATTATTGCCATTGCTAAATTTTTTAGTCAAGATGACTGATAAAGACATCAGCTACAAAACTTAGCGTGTAAAATTTATGGGCAACATATACATGTATAGTCCAGGCTAAAGACGTGGCTTGAGCTGGTTTTAGATATAGATACTAATTGCCCAAAGTACTCTAAAACTACATTCTCTATGCGTTGAAATTTACATTCTGTATGTGTTGAAAGTGAAAAAAAAAAATCTTTCGGTGCCTCTTATAAAATTGTATTTTTTATATTATAATAGATATAATATATACACAAAACTTTAAAATATAATTTGTCAATGAATATTTCTTGATAAAAGAAAGAAAAAAATGTAAGTTAATAAACTGTAACTGTATTTTCATAATAAAAGATAAAAAAAAATTGCCCAAAGAATCCATAACCCACAAGTTTTGGGAAATTAGGTGGTCTCCGCCATTTCAAAACCAAACCAGCATGCAAGAAAAGTGTAAGATCAAAATTAGAGACTTATTTCTCCCGGTTATAAATAGGTTTCTACTGCAAGTCTATAAAAACATTGAAGAATTCAAATTTCCTGTGTCAAAATGGTCCAAGGTAATAAAGTTTTGGTGATTAGGAATATCATATTCACTAATTGTCGGAATTTTTTGATTCACATAACTAAAAAATTGCTTCATTCTTTACAAACGAAACGAAAATCCTCACCTAATAACCACAATTCATGACAAAGTTGTAAAAAAAAGTTGTGATTGATCTCGCTCGATGTTTCTTAATCAAAGGTGCCTGCTCTCCTATGAGCTGTGTGGTCGGTTCCTAACTGTAATAAAAAAAAAAAAAAAAAAAAAAATCGGGAGGAAGTAGAAGAAGCCTGTAGTTAAACAACTGTAGAGTCTGTTGCTGGTTCTGCTAATTTTTGCTTACTTCTGGCGTCATAGCTGCAGTTTTGCCGAGAAAATGTTGTGAGTTTGCGGTGAATATGTGCCGTTAGTGCTGGAATAGGCATAGTGAATGCGTCATAGCTGCAGTTTTGCCGAGAAAATGTTGTGAGTTTGCGGTGAATATGTGCCGTTAGTGCTGGAATAGGCATAGTGAATGTGGGTTACGTGACAGTGCAGTTATAAACCTTAAAAACTTTGTGAATTTCTGTTATTTTGAGTTGTGGCCCCTCCCCCCTAGCTTGGACGAGGTGGGTAGTCAGTGGCAGACGGTGGCGACGGTGCTGCCATCTATCGACTCTTTCAGTGACTATTTTCAGTGTAACGGGTATAGGGTCATACTCAACGCCGTTTAGGAGAAAGGACTCCTTTGGGCGGCAGTTTACTGCATACCCTACTATGGATATTGTTAGCAAAATGTTATTTGATCACATGAAATTGGTTCATAACTCAATTATAGGATTTCAATTTATAAATAAAAACAGAGTAATTGTTAAAGTAGTACCAAAGGTGTTTAATGATCTCATGGAAAATTATGAAGGCAAAGAGGTATGTTCAGACCAGTTAGGAAATGTAAAGATACTGAATCTTAGCACCTCCTTTACGTACGTTTCAATAAGGAATGCTCCTTCTGGATTCTCACATGAAAAGCTGATCGAGGTTTTATCAAAATATATAAAAGTGGAAGGAATCAGGCCAAACAGTTATGCTGACGGACCATTCAAATGGCTATTGACAGTAGTCAGGACAGCCCGCATGAGACTAAAAGAGAATGTCCCATCGTCAGTTACGGTTTTAGGATTTACCTTGACTATCTTATATAATGGGCAGCCACGAACATGCTTTCGGTGTGGGGAAATAGGTCACTTAGCTAAAGACTGAAGTTACGATGTAAGGTCTAAGTTTAAAGAAGGAGAGTTCCCTCACCTACCTACGGAAGGATAGGATGAGACCAGCGTAAAAGCAAATGAGTTGCACAAAGGTAATGTAGAAGAGGCAACAGTTGAAGAAAGATGAGATAACCAACGTTATCAAGCTACTGATATAGTGACCGAACGAATGGATAAGGATGAAGGACCCAATTCAATAGAAGAACAGGATTTAGATGGCACAACAGAAGAAATTGTTAAGGATAGCTCACAAAATGATTCTTTGAAAGAAAAGGATGAAGGTGACTCGATAAAACTTGGGAAAGGCACAACAAAAAAGGACTGTTGGAAGTGGGATAAGGAAAGAACCGGAGGAGGAAATTGTATCGGGAAAATCTGTGGACTGCATAAGGGAAGAAAATGTTTATGGAAAACTGGAGAAAGGGGTAAACTACAGTGGGCCAAATTATGGGGACGAAAGGTATCTTTTTGTGGACAGTCTTGATTATGAGCAGGATGATGACGATGAAGGAATTAGTGTTTCCCAACCAATAGGTGTAAGTGAATTGCGTAGATCAGAAACCAAGGTTAAGATTCATAAAAAGGTTAAAGAAAACGAGTTATTAACAGAAAATTAATCAGCGAATATAATAAAGGGAAAACAGGAGAGAAAAATGGATTGTGAGGAAACATAAGAGATGCCAACGGCTCAAAGAAAACTTTAAAGGACTGATTTGCAAATGGAAACATGGTATACAAAAACAGACTCTGGCAATAAACTCAAGATAACGGTGAAGAAAGACCAGTGGCAAAACATGGAAAGGACAAACAAGAATTTATCATCAGATGATGGAACAGGAAAGTATACAAAGAAGCTTAACCCTGGATAGGTACGCTCCTCGGACACCCCTTTAAGGGTATACTCGGACGCGAACGACCCCGACGGCAAAAAAAATTCTTGAAAAATCAGTTTTTGCAGTAACCTCCTTTTTTCTTTTGCCAAAAAAACTTCAATGAATGCTTAAAACAACTGTAAAGATAAATACTACTCATCTGCAGAAAAACTATTTATTATAAATATTTTAAAAAATTAAGTAGAAAAAAAAAGACCTGACATAAAAATTCATAAAAAAATGTTTATACATATATACACAAATCCTTTTAGGAATTGATTCGTGAATGTTTAGGACACATCTTGATGTATTTTGGATGAAGTCAGACCCATGGAGGTGAAGATCTGAAATGAGAAAAAAAGGGTAACTTTTTTTGGCCAAAAATATTTGTCCAAATTTAATGAATTTTTTTGGGTACCCAAATGAAATAGGAAGTGGCTAATTGTTTTAGGGAATAAACATATGTTATCCTAAAATAGAAATATGTAAAAAAATCTTCATTATTTTGTAAATTACATTTATATCAGGGGCCATATCTAAAGGTAATTTTTTGAGTACTTAGAAATTTCGTAAAAAAATACATATATTTAATATATAATATGATATTTATGCAGGTAAAAATATACCAAAATATCAAAAATTCTATAGGGAATAAGAATATATATAGATAGGGCAACTTACGCTTCGGATATGTCCACAAAATGGCCACCAACCACACTGACTCAGACTCCCTAATCTGCCACTTGAAATGTAGGAAGGGTATGTCAATTTCAAGGTGTTATTTACTAATCTAATTATTCTTGGATATGCATAAAAATTGTATGGTGGGTTGCTGGATAATTGTCGATTATTTTACGACTATAAAATTAAAATTCTGACCCAAAAAAATTTTTTTGAAGGGAAATAAAATCGAAAAAAAAAATGTAAAATATAATATTTTAGCTAAAAAAATTTGATGATATTCAATCAAAAAAGAAGTAAACAAAATTTTCCGACAAATAAACATCTAGAGGAATCATTACTCTGTGATAGTTCCTTAGTACGTAGTAATTTTGAAAGAATTGGGAAAAAACGAAAAAATGGCAATCACCGGAAAATCGAACACATACCTATATATACGCCATATCTGGCTAAAAAAAAGATAGGCATGGGTAGCCAGATCATCTAGAAACACTTTCCAACACTATAAAAATATAAGTTTTGCGACACTACTTGCCAATTCCTTACGGTAACATGACTAAGCAAAAAAATGCAAAACAAATAAAAAGGGGCACTCGCGGAAAAATGGCTAACATTCTAATATACGGCATTTCAGAAAAAAAAAATTTCAGCCACGTACTAGGCAAACCATCAAGGCACATTTTCCGACAAATAAACATCTAAATGAATCATTACTCTGTGATAGTTCCTTAGTACGTAGTAATTTTGAAAGAAATGGGAAAAAACGAAAAAATGGCAATCACAGGAAAATCGAACACATACCTATATATACGCCATATCTGGCTAAAAAAAAAAAAAGATAGGCATGGGTAGCCAGATCATCTAGAAACACTTTCCAACACTATAAAATTATAAGTTTTGCGACACTACTTGCCAATTCCTTACGGTAACATGACTAAGCAAAAAAAAATGCAAAACAAATAAAAAGGGGCACTCGTGGAAAAATGGCCATTCTAATATACGACATTTCAGAATAAAAAAATTTCAGCCACGTGCTAGGTAAACCATCAAGGCACATTTTCCGACAAATAAACATATAAATGAATCATTACTCTGTGATAGTTCCTTAGTACGTAGTAATTTTGAAAGAAATGGGAAAAAACGAAAAAATGGCAATCACAGGAAAATCGAACACATACTTATATATACGCCATATCTGGCTAAAAAAAAAATAGGCATGGGTAGCCAGATCATCTAGAAACACTTTCCAACACTATAAAAATATAAGTTTTGCGACACTACTTTCCAATTCCTTACGGTAACATGACTAAGCAAAAAAATGCAAAACAAATAAAAAGGGGCACTCGCGGAAAAATGCCCAACATTCTAATATACGGCATCTCAGATAAAAAAAAAGACATGCACGTGTTAGCCCAACCATCAAGGCACACTTTCTAACACATAAACATGATAAAAAATCAATAATATACGGCAATTCCTTACTACGTAGTAAATTTTTACAAATATTGAAAAAAAAAACAGAAATTGGCAACCGCAGTTAAATACCCAATATACCAATAACTACGTCGTATCTGACAAAAACAAAATCACGCATGGGTAGCCAGATCATCTAGACACACTTTCCAACACTAAAAAAGCAAAAGTTTTACGACACTATTTGGCAATATCTTACGGAAAAATGACTTGGCAAAAAAATGAAAAAAAAAATGAAAAAGGGGCACTCGCGGTAAAATGCCCGACATTCTAATATACGGCATCTCAGATAAAAAAAAAAGACATGCACGTGTTAGCCCAACCATCATGGCACACTTTCTAACACATAAACATGAAAAAAAAATGAATAATATACGGCAATTCCTTACTACGTAGTAATTTTTACAAATATTGAAAAAAAAACCGAAATTGGTACCCGCAGTTAAATACCCAATATACCAATAACTACGTCGTATCTGACAAAAACAAAGTCACGCATGGGTAGCCAGATCTTCTAGACACACTTTCCAACACTAAACAAGCAAAAGTTTTACGACACTATTTGGCAATATCTTACGGAAAAATTACTTGGCAAAAAAATGAAAAAAAAATGAAAAAGGGGCACTCGCGGTAAAATGGTCCTCGTGGTGATGAACGACATTTTAACTAAAAAAAAAATCATGCACATGGTAGCCAAACAATCCACCAAGACTTTCCACAACTGATAACCTATACAAGTTGCACCATTCTACGACAATTTCATAATACGTAATAACTTTGATAATTATGCAAATTACCTTAGAAGGGTAAACTCGGTTGCGCTCGACCCCGACGCGTCTCAGAAATCGGGGAAGGAGTACAGCTACAGCAATGCACATCTGGACACTACTAGAGCGTGTAGGGGAGACACCTCCTGCAGGTCGATCACCCACAAATTCAGTCACGGGGGTGAGTCACGTGAGAAAAACCTGTTTTTTTTTGACGCTCGGGGTCGCGAACGACCCATCGTACCTATCCAGGGTAGTAATTTAATCTTGTATTGTGAATGTATTTTGCATGATATACAAAATTCATTTCATCCACATTAAATGTAGCTACAGTTAATATAAATGGACATAATACTTTCAATAAGCAAGTTAAAATGATAAACTTCATGTTTCTTTGTAATCTAGATGTAATTTTCGTCCAAGAGCACAATATAAAAGGGGAAGGGAAATTGGAATATGTTGAAAAACTATTAAGTTTTTATTAATTATACACAAATTTTTAAGGGTGGAATAGTTATCGTTTTAAACAAAACATCTAATGTGGAAATTTTGAATTTTGATAACGATACTGATGGTTATGTTACGAGTGTTAATTGTCGCTATTCAAACATTACTATTCAATTATTTAATGTTTATGCTCCTGCTGGGAATAGTAAGAGAAAAGAAAGGGGGAAGTTATTTAATACAGATATTTTATATTTCTTAAGGAACAGTATAAGTAATATCATAATGTGTGAAGATTGGAATTCTATTACCTGTATGAGAGATTGTTCTAATTCCGATAGTGAACTTCTATCAAAGTCATTAGTAAACTTGAAAAGCAACTTGAAACTTGAAGGTGTTTGGAATTCATGTCATCACCAGGTGGAGTATACTTATGTTAGGCAGAATTATGGTTCAAGGCTGGATAGGTTTTATCGAAAAGATTTACATAACCATGTGGCAAATATTCAAAATATCCCTGTTAGCTGGACTGACCATTGTATTATAGTATTAGCTTTGAAATTAGAAAATGAAGTGTTGCCAGGTAAAGGGTACTGGAAACTTAATAGTAATATTCTAGATACAGATATTGTAAGAGACAATTTTCTTATTAGTTGGAAATATTTTGCGTTGGTGGGAATATGCGAAAGCTCAACTGAAATCTTTCTTTAATACATGTTCAAAGCAAATTAACCAACCAAAATATGGGGTATTGAATTTACTGAACTACCAGTTGAAAGATGAAATAAGAAATGGTATTGAATAAGGACAAGTTTTCGTTAGTGAACTCTTTGAAATTATGAATAAATATTATTCAAGATGAGATCCGTGAAGGAGTCAAAATTATACCAAAGGTGGATGATAAAAGGGTGAACAAGTTTCAGCGTACCTATCAGGGAGGGAGAAAAACACTAAATCGTATGTAAATAAGATAAAGAGGGATGATGGTACCGAAATAGTAAATCCCAAAGCTATTGTTTTAAATATAAGGGAATATTTTGAAAAGCTTTTCAAAAAAGAGAAATATCATAAGTCTTATCAAGACCTGTTTTTGAATCTAGTAGATAAAGTTATTGATGGGAATGAGAATGATATTTTAACCTCAGAAGTGACAGAGTCTGAAGTATTGAAAGAATTGAGGGGGATGAAAAACGGCAAAAGCCCTGGAATAAATGGTCTCACTGTTGAGTTTTACAGACAGTTTTGGAAAGAAATAAAAAAAAAATTTGGTAGCCTAGTAAAGTTTATTTTCAAATATAAAACCATCTCTAAAATGAATAAAGGAATAATATCGCTTACACCGAAGGAAGGACACTTCGGTTTTATTACAAGCTGGAGGCCAATAATAATGCTAAACGTGGATTTTTAAGATAATAGCAAAAAAAATAACCAATAGATTGAAGAATATGTTACATTTAATTATTTCCCGCAAGCAGTTTAGTTGTGTTGACGATAGGTCAATTATGAACCTGAATTCCATTATGAAAGATATGATTTATGCAAATGATAATGATAAACAAGCTGCGATAATAAATTTAGACTGGTCCAAAGCTTTCGATCATGTTGATCATGACCTTTTACATGCTATACTGAGCAACTTTGGTTTTTACCCTACTTTCATTCAGCTAATACAAATGTTATATAAAGACGCTGAAAGTGTAGTATGCATAAATGGTAACATCTCTGATCTATTCCCTGTAAAAAATCGGTAAGGCAAGGGTGTCCATTATCCATGATTTTGTTTATTTTCTATCAGGAACTCTTTTACAGGATGATGAAAATTAAGCTTATCAACATGTCATTGAATTTGCCTTATAATTTAGGTGTTTATCATAGTAATAATTATCAAGATAGTGTTAATCTAAATTGGAATAATCTAGAGAGTAAGATAAACAAAGTTATAGGTATATTTAGGAATAAGAAACTGACTGTTTCAAAAATGTATTATAATCAATTGTAAAATTTTAGCAAAAACGTGGTATGTGTCACATGTATATAAAGTTCCACAGGATTGTGCCAAACGAATGCAGAGGAATTTATTTAGATACCCATGGAATGGAATCTGTGAACCAATTGTAAGAAATACCGTATTTTTACCAAGGACAGAAGGAGAGGTAGGAATGATGAATATTCTACATAAATCAAAAGCAATTATGTTCAGACCTTTTAACAAGATTTCTATGAGTAAGTGATATGGTTTTGAAATTGTGCATTATTATTGTAAATTAAAAGCTAGTGTTTTATTGGAAGCTGATAAAATTATAGAGATTGTACTATTTTTATCATATCATATTATAGTGAGATGATTGATGTTTTAAGGAAAGTATATGGTGTTAAGAATTATACTAAGGAGTCTGTTAAATAAATATGCTGGTTACCTATGAACTGTAAAGACTATAAACCAAAGATAGAGTTATTGTACCCGCTTTTTAATTGGAAACAGATTTGGAAGTATGTAAATTATAAGTACATTGATAAGAAGAGCGGAGATGCAGTATAGAGATACGTTCATGAAATACTTAACACCAAAGATAGGCTTCATATGATGAAAATCTCGAATGAAGATAAATGTCTCTTCTGTGGATATATTGAAAATAATATGCACATATTTTATTTTTGTCCCTCGTCAAAAACATTCTAATTTGGTTAAATTCAATACTAAATAGTTGTTGTAAATCTGAAACAGATATTTTACTAAGGATTCTTAAGTTTGATTTTAAGACACCATCGAAGAAGAACGAAAACACAGCAATGGTGTTACTATCATATTTTGTAGCAGGAGTGTGGTCGAGTCGATCATTGGGTCTTTTGGCAGGTAGCGAACGGGGGCCGCGGGTTAGCCCTTTGACTCGGATGTAGAGACTGTCCGGGCATGTTTTACCCTTATCATTACAAATAATTAATCATTACAAATAGCCCAGGTGGGACAACGTAATGGGTGGTAAGATGACTCTGTATTACTGTCGACGCACTCTCACTACGTTAATGACCAAAGTTAAACCCGTTTTTTAAAAGCACCGTAAACCCGTTTTTTTAAAAGCACTGTAAACCTGTTTTTTTTTTTTTCTTCTTTTTTTAACACCAACAATGTTTTGTACACAAAAACCCTTAAATAGTGTCACACTATCTTTAATACCACTATACTACGATTTCACCCTCAATAATTGTAAACAAATTCCCTTTAATAGTAGCACACTATGATTACGTTCTCAAGGTTTTCTAAACAGTGCCACAGTTCCTGGACACGTATAAACACGTAGGTACGTCATTACGAAGAGTAGCTTGATAATAACAAATGGTTACGTCCTCAATGTTTTGTAAACGAATTCCCTTTAATAGTAACACACTACCGTACGGTCTTCAACTCAATGTTTGTAAACAAAAAACTTAAAATAATACTCTACTTCCGTAAACAATTTCCCTTTAATAGTTCCCGTACGTATCCCATTACGAACCCTACGACCTTCAACTCTATGTTTGTAAACAAAAATAATACTCCACTTCCATCAACACCGACCTACTGTCGAAACGAACGTCCATCAAAGCAATGTTTGTAAACAAAACTCTTTAAAAATACTACACTTCCGTCAACAGTAAGCCTCTGTGACCTTGGGTGAGTGTGTACGGCCATACCCTCATTTCCGGGTGAGCGTGTACGGCCATACCCTCATTTCCGGGTGATCGTGTGTGGCCACCCCTTTTTGGGGGGTGATCGTGTGTGGCCAAAATAGTACTATGTAGTGAATAAAATGTGAAAAACCAACTTTATATTGAGGAAAGTTTATGTGAATAAATTAGACAAGCTGTTTACCAAAGATTATTATGTACTTAATGCTATCGTAAAATAAAGAATAAAAAGAAATATAAGATACTCTAGAGGATATATGCTTACATACTTTGCTATTTGTAAAGGATGCAATTTATTATTATGTATATTGTATATATGAAACCATTGTATTGATCATGTGAGATTTATTAATAAAAAGCTAAAAAAAAAAAATAAAAAAAATTCCTTATTTTACTCAGGTTAACTTTTTTCTGCACAGAAGTAACACAGCGTATGTCGTAGAAACATTGTTTCATTTAATACATATCAGATCTACTTTATATCATAATATTTAAGTGTTTTTTCTCTTGTATTTCAATACTTCAAGGGTGCAAGAATTTATGCCTATTTCAAAAGAGAGCATGTATTGAAAAAGGTTAACCACCATGAATCGCTATGAGAGTTCATGAAAAAAAAAGATGCTAAAGAACTTCAAATCAATCAATCATGAAATAAGATAAGACATTGGTTCCATACTGCTGTTACGATTCACGAAAAGGGAATATGACGGGTTGTTTTCAGTAAAAAAACAAACCATCCATAACCAAGTAACGATTTTATAAAAAAAAAACAAAAAAAAAAAAAAAAAGGTGACCAGCGACTACGCGTGAAAATCAACCAATATCATACGTGATTTGGGTTTGGTTGTGCTTTTAGGTGGTCACTGAACACCTTTGGAACATGGGATCTTCACCCAAAAGAAATACAAATCCAACACAAGCTTGCAAAGAAGTTAGCAGTTTTGTGTGATCCTTGGGCACTTCCAAATAATATAAAATATTGGATAAAGGAGAGAGAGAGAGAGGAGAGAGAGAGAGAGAGAGAGAGAGAGAGAGAGAGAGAGAGAGAGAGAGAGAGAGAGTGGGTTACAAGAATGTTTGGTGTCTAAATGAATTTTTAGTTCATCCGCGGAGACTATTTGCTCTTTGGTAGAGAGATTTAGTTTAAGCATTTAGAGTTCTTATAATCTTATCTAACTCATCTTTGATCTCTCTCTCTCTCTCTCTCTCTCTCTCTCTCTCTCTCTCTCTCTCTCTCTATCTCTCTCTCTCTCATATGAATTCAAATATATCAATGTGATTATATTTTTTTATAATTATTCCCGAAAACTATAGCATTTCTTAAAAGAACAAGAGATAAGACCCCTCCTCCTCATATTCGAACCTTTCTAACGACGTCTCGGTTATTTAACTTCGGCCACCTTTCAGGGCAAGAAGGGCATGATCTCTCCAAGTCAGGTCTGGCGAGGCGACACCGGTTTTGTTACTGGTTGTACACCCATCAACAAAACCGGTGTCGCCTCGCCAGACCAGACGTGGAGAGATCATGCTCTTCTTGTCCTGAAAGGTGGCCAACGTTTAAACAACCAAGCCATCGTTTGATGGTTCGAATGTAAGGGGTTTAGAAATTACCAATAGCACTCAAAGAAATGCGAGGATGAATTTATTCTTTTAAGAAATGTAAACGAATATTATTTAGAAAGTATTTCAAGAGACTTTATCATAACTTCTTATTCAAATTTCCTTATCCGTTTCCTACATAAAATTTTCTTGAATATTGTTGGAATTGACTATTCATATTAATATTCATCACAGAAATATCCTTCGCTTACCTTTTCCTAAGCAGTTCCTCTCTCTCTCTCTCTCTCTCTCTCTCTCTCTCTCTCTCTCTCTCTCTCTCTCTCTCTCTCTCTCTCCACACATACATACACACTCTTTCAAATAGCACTTATAGTGGTAACCAGTAATTAATAAATGGCTTTTGTTCAAATTTTTTAAGGTAATGAGGCTTAAAGGTTTAGTTGTTGATTTCAGTGTTTTCCTTCAATTTCGATCATGAGCCACGTAGCTCGATGTGGTTGGGGTCAGCTTTTGTAACGGGCTACTTGGCTCCTCTCCTCTTAGAGAATATAGTATTAATTGGCATATCAATTACATTAGTTTAAGGTTGGAGATTTAAATTGTATCATCAGTTAACAAAATTAATATTGTTTCAGAAGTGATTGGTGAAAATAAAATATATGAAATGACATGCAATGAAAGTGTTTAGTGGTGTATTATTATAGTGATGGTATTGTATATTGGACGTAGGGTATAAGAATTATACTATTAACACATTGTCTACTCTTATCTGATTCGGCATCAATAAATTTAGAGGTTTGGATACCAGAAAACTCCTAATCAATCGATCAAATTATCTGGGATAATCGCTCACTTCGAAGCGTACCCCCTTCCGTGGTGACGATTACTCAATGCTCATAGGTCCTAGTCTAGCTGGCTTCACCCTCCCCAAGGGAAAATGATATATTTCCTTAGCATTGACTCTTTGTATTATTACGATTTTATTTGATGTTTCATGACCTGATGTCCAACACCTTATATGTGTTCCCCAGGTAAGCTCTTCAAGAAATCCATTACTCTCGATATCTGTTCAATCAGTCTTTTGCATATTTACTTCGTTATTTTTAGTTATGAAATTATTGTAAACACCTGGAGAACAAATGTATGAAATATTGTCGTCATAGAATTTTGTTTTTTTAATTTTCCTAAAAACTGCCACCAGAAGGATCTTATCATAACTACGAGACCTTTAAACCTCGAACATGTGGGGATGGAGTTAGGATATAATCAGGTGGTGGTTAAAGATTATGGTGGGGAGGTGGTGATTGAGGTTTGCTTATCAACATTTGTGAAGTGATGAAGATGATGTGATGATGAGGATGATGGTAATATCAACGATTCCACGAACTAAATCAAATTGTTATTCATTTATTATTGTTTACATGCAATATGGCATGAAATGCATCCAATTGAAATGATGGCGATGTTTAAAGAACTATTGCTGGTAACTCAATTAAGCTTTGACATATAGGCAAATCCTATATTAGATTAGGATATCCTATAGTGTCTTCTCATTCTAGAATAATTAAATATTACA
>NC_090737.1:77436024-77446024 GCF_036898095.1 Palaemon carinicauda
TGGCTTAGGTGTTTCATTATTTATATTGGCAAAGTGATTTCTTATATCACTATTGCATTGCATCTTATAAACCTCCTCTGCAATTTTATCACTCCATCTGTATTGTTCATATTTAAATTTTTCTTCTTTAAAGCAAACATTTGTTGGTGTCCAGCTCCAAGTCTTCTTTTCGTCAATTTAATGGCTCCTTTCTTTAGTGTTTCCTCAATTTGGGTCTGAATGTGTTTACGAATCTCTTATGATTTTAGTCTGTTTACTACATTGGATATTTTGGTTGGTTATATTTTATCTCTCTGTGATTTTACGCTCATTTCCAATATCTTATTAATAGTTTTCTGGTCTATTCTGATAGTTTAAATTGATCTTATTTAGGAAATTCTTCATTTATCTTCTGTGCTGATTTCAATACAAATTTTCTTAAATTACTGGTCATTTTTTTTAATTGCTTCCATTTTGTCATGTAGCTCAGAGTACCAATAACTTGTTACTACAGAATTGTTTTATATATATATATATATATATATATATATATATATATATATATATATATATATATATATATATATATATATATATATATATATATACACATATGCATTTATACATATATATATATATATATATATATATATATATATATATATATATATATATATATATATATATATATATATATATATATATATATATATATATATACAATGTTTATTCAGATATAAAAGTTCAAGTAAATTAATATATGATTTTCAGATCGTAACATTTTGTGTCAATCCAACTTTTGCTCACACTTTATTTTTTCCAGTGACTTATTATGTTATTACGTAAATTATTTTCAAAGTGTTGTATTTTATATAGAATACATTTATTTTTTAAAGCAGTATTATTCAAATCACCATTTTTTTTTTAGAATCAGATACTGCTCGCATTGTGTTAAGAATCACGATAGATTTTTAGATAATATTTAAGAGTAATTACCCAGTTTGGTTTGAGTGTTCTTATCCGACCTTTGGATATTCAGTGTTTTATATATTGTTGTCATGGAGCTATTTTACTGTCTCAGAATTCATGTATTAATATTTTAAAGCGTAAAACTTTTATTGTAAAACCAACAAGCGAGTTTGGAATTCGAGGGGTTGATTAACTTGCCAGTTGTATTATCTGTAATATTATATTTGGTTCCAAGTTACGAGCCATAGTATAATATATTTTTATTGCCCAGACCAAGGAGCCATCAACATCTTATTTTTATATATATATATATATATATATATATATATATATATATATATATATATATATATATGAATATATGTATATATGTATATATATATATATATATATATATATATATATATATATATATATATATATTTACATATATATATGCATGTATATATTAATATATATATATATATATATATATATATATATATATATATATATATATATATACATATATATGTATATTTATATATATATATATATATATATATATATATATATATATATATATATATATATATATATATATATACATATATATATACCATAATTACCGGTTAAGATGCAACCCTGCAGGCGAAAACAAATAAATATAAGTCAATGACTGCAACAGAGAAGAATATCTCACTGAGGAAAAGAAATATGAAAATAAAAGAGATACATGAGAAGTAATGAATAATTAGCGTAAAATGTTTTAAGATTATCAACAACCGTAAAATAGGTATGTCAAGTAACATATGAAAGGGGTTTGCATGTTACCTGCTCAACATAAACATATTCTCATTAAAAAAAATCTGGTCATTGCTGGAATAAAAGGATAAATATAATTAGTGACCACATCTCTTTAAGCGTCAAATGTCATCGAGAGCGTTTTAATTTTCCTTTTCAGTTTAGCAACAGGAATTCAGGAATGAAAAAGATCGAGATTCATATTACTCTTCTTCGCTTCTATATCTTCTTCTTCTTTTTCTTCTGCTTCTTCCTTTTTTCTTCTTCTTCTTCTTCTTCTTCTTTTATTATTATTATTATTATTATTATTATTATTATTAGTAGTAGTAGTAGTAGTAGTAGTAGTAGTAGTAGTAGTAGTAGTAGTAGTAGTAGTAGTAGTAGTAGTAGTAGTAGTAGTATAATTCCAGTTGAATTATCCTTCACAAACGTTTGTTATCTTTAAAGCGTTAGAGCTTCTTGCAAAAAGTCTGTAATATGTGCTTCTATTCAGAGGAATCTTATGCAACTGAAATTCATCATTTTTGTCTCCTATATTTGTTGATGTCTTTTCAATAATCTATGCATTTCTTTTAATAAAAAAAAAGGATAGCTTACCCTCAGATATTCCAGAGTTTAACAAATACTCCATGATCATTAATTCATATCCTTTGATGTAAATAGCGTAGGTGCTCTCTCTGCACCTGCATCACCTAGAAAAATAAATCTGATCCTTGTTACTTAACTACTCATCTTATTTATCTCGTCAAAGCTAATTTAGTCTTTAAGTTAGCACCAAAGACACGCACGACACAGACCAGACTAGGAAAACACTCTCCAGCTTAATGGCCTCTCATATTACTTAATATGTATCATTAGTTGGGATCAGAGATAATGGATATGATGAGGCTGATGGTGCTTCTAATGAGGACAGTACTTGAGATATTGATATGCATAAGAGATTTACGATCTGTCAAAGTTGATAACATAATGAACAATATATCTATTGGCTTCTATTATTGAAAATGCTAGCATTGGTAAGTATTATTATTATTATTATTATTATTATTATTATTATTATTATTATTATTATTATTATTAATATTATTATTATTATTATTATTATTATTATTATTATTATTATTATTATTATTATTATTATTATTGCTTGATAGGATTATATAAAAAAATCCTCGATAACTTTGGTTTTCTTAATTAGTTGTATCATAATTTCACTTTTTTAACATTTAAAACTTGTTTCACGTAAAATTTCTAGATACTTTTATATATTATTTTCATACTATGTACACATTCATTATATAAGTTTCCTTAATATTATTAATTTTTTTGAGAAAAGGAGGGTCGGGGAAATATATATTTTACAGTATAACCATATCACAAACTAAGTATTTGGAATGATATCATACTTGTTTTTAACTTTTTTTCAAGGCTCGATATACTTCTGTCCAAAAGAAAAATCCTTTCACAGTTCATATATGTATTTCGTAGAATTGAATTTCATCATCATTATTAATTGATTAATGATACAATGGTATATTATGTAATCATACTTAATCACTATACTCTCTACGTCACATATTCTTTTAAAAACAGATTTATCTTATCCCTCCACTTTCACTATTCTTCATGTTTCACTCATTAAATAATTGCACACGAATGACACACAACACTCAGAACTAAGCCAGGAAAAGGCAGCCTTTGCTAATGGAGTCTCAAATATTAGAGGATTTTTTTCCTTCTTTTTTTCACAGGGGGGAGGGGGGGGGCACTTGACTTGTGAAATGATGGTGGTGATGAAGTTGATAACACTTCAAATGATTTTGGTGATTAGAATAAGATAAGTAAATCCCAGGGACTATCATGAAAACTAATTTATAATACATTTTGGCCTTGACTGGCATATTCGAGAGTATTGGGTGAACATGTACAGATGTTAGTATGCAAAATTAATTTTACTGAAATGACAAATTGTAATGTCGCTCTTATAATAAGATCAAAAACACTTTTCTGTTACGGTCTAACTCATTTCAATATACACTCATCGTATAGTTCTTACATGAGCGTGTTACGTGTACGTCAAAATATGTCCTTCCAAGAATAAGAGTTAGTTAAACAAGATACCTGAGGGGAGATAGAGCTTATGAGCCAATTGATTTCCAGATCCTTAAAATATACGACTAGACACCAATCGCAGATTTCTATGTATATTTTTGGTGAAGCTGTAGGTCAAAATCAGATTTCGTTGGCGACTATTTTAAATTTGGCCTGTAATATAATTGATCAATGGTGACAGAGTGGCAACATGAGCAATTCGGTTCTGTATAGCTCATTCTACTATAATAACTGATAAAAGTTTCATCAAAAAAAAAAAAAAAAAAAAAAAAAAAAAAAATAACATTTAAGCCTGTAGGCCAATCTGCCACCAGCCTGTCATACCAAATGTGTTCGATCTTTTAGGCAACGATTGAATCTTTCATATCATCACCATTATAGTCATCATAAGTTTCATACTTATTGTTTTTCCTCATCATTTATACACTCCCTACTAATCTAGTAAGGGTCGGAGCAGTATAAGTTGCCTTTTTTTCTGCAAGAACATCTGGCAAAAGAATATTGCATTTTGACTTGATAACTAAAGATCTTAATAAAGGGCTTTGGAGCTGGAAGGGCATCTGTCATTGATTTTATATTTTCATTTTTTTTTTTTTTTTGCTGACCATTACACTCATTGGGTTATCAATTCGTTAGATGATCCAACTAAATATTCTGAAGACCATTTCATACCATTCCTAAAACTCTGGCTTGGACATTGACTCTTGGGACACATTGTCTTACAACTCCAAGATGGCTTGCAAAGAAAATTCTATTACAATTTACAGATTATCTTGATATAGACACCTTTGGGAGATTCAGCTGCACAACAGAAGATAGTCAGAGTGGCCAATATAGTTTCGGTCACTATATTGAAATCATGTGCAGGGAACAAATTCAATTTTTGACTGCTTCCATGTAGAGTTCCGATAGGTGGCATTGATAGAAATATTTTTGCGTATTTATGTTTCACTTCATACTGATGGTACTATTGTAATGGCCGAGTCCTCAATGGAGCTACAAAATGCTTTGGGTAAAGTAAGAATATATTATGATACCTGAAATCTTCAAATTGTTGTTTCTAAAACTAAAGTAATTGTATTTTCTAAAGGAAAAGCTTGAAATATTCGGAATTTTAGATATGGTGAGAAGAGTATTGAAATTGTAGTTGATTATATTTACTTTGGTACTACATACAAATATAATGGTAAAATAGATAACAATATTAGGAAAAAAGTCATTTAAGCCCGTAGAGCATTATTTAGTATGTTAATCAAGTGTAAAAAAAAAAAAAACTTGAATTAACAATTGATATCACCTGTGATCTATTCGATGCATTAGTTAGACCAATTTTGATATATGGTTTTGAAATATGGAGCTACCACAAACTAGATCATGTTGGAGCATTCCACAAGAAATTCATAAAAAATCAACTGTGTGGATAAGCGAAGAGCGAACTGCATGGTCTATGGGGATCCGAGTAGATTTAAAATTGAAATATTTGTTTACAATTGGATGAATAAATTTTGGCTAAGAATTGTAAAATCGAAGACGTCTAAATTGTCAAATGTTTTTTTATCGCCTTTTTAGAATTATGTATAAGGTGGATGAGTATAAGTCTAGTGGGATCCACAAAATCAAAACTATCCTTGATTCCTGTACCGTGTCAAATATATGAGAACATCCAGAAAATTTCAATCACACGTTGATATAATAGATGGGTTGGAAATGAAACTCAAATATATAGAAAGACAACGGTGGCATGCAGAAGTAGAAAAGAATACTTTGTGTAGCAACGATAAACTTTTTAAGACTTAATTTGGCCAAGAAAAGTATATTATGAATTTAGATGTACCAGAAAGAATTGCTCTTAGTAAATATAGGTGTGCTGCACACAAACTTCTCACAGCAACTGAAAGATATTATGTGCAGGAAAATCAACACCTTTGCAGACTATGTAAAAGCAATGAAATTGGCAATACAAATCATGTTTTAGTTAGTCCTGTGATTATAGAAACAAGAGACAGATTCCTAAAGCCCTACCATTGTAGAATACCTACAACGTTTAAATTCAATCTGCTCCTCACTACAAGTAATACCAGAGAATGGAAAAAAAAAATTGTAAAGTTTATGAACTTTATAATGTCCTTATTTTAGATTAAGACTCAAATTTTCTTTGCTCTAAAAAGTTATTTTCTATATCTATACTTTTCTTTGTCAGTGTACTATGGAAAACTTTTTATTTGAATCCTGCAATAATATACAATTTAATGGTGGCAGGGTAAATTAAAGAAACCATTTAATTCATATTTAATTACAACAGTCAAAATGAAATAAAAAGTTTATAACTTAGGAAAATGAGATGTAATCCCTTTGCTTGATACAATCCTTGTCCTTTGTGCACTGTAACCCTTCTAAACCATGCTATTCCTGGAGAGATTACTTTACGCCAGACACCACAATATGGTCACCACTGAATTTTTTCCATAACCTGACAATTACAATGAAATATCTGTAATAAAGGCCATGGCAATCTATGGTTTACACTAAGGAGTAAGCCTTTGATGTTTTTACTCAAATGTAAATATATACAAATGTAATAAGTTTGATAGCAAAGACCGTAATATTCTTAGTATCTAGCTTCGTAGGAGGGCTAAGTTTTAGGCTAGCCTGATACAAATTTAAAATTCCTTACTAGATTAAGTGCCTAGCTTAAAATTTAGTATAAGTTTTCTCTAGTGCTTAGTCTAATTAGCCATCATGTAAGCAAGCTCAATAGCCCAGTCTTAAGTTTTTAGAAGCTTTCCAACGTTAATACATGAAAGAACCGAGTTACTCGTTAGCTTAACCTGTGATACTTAAAGCTCGGTAGGTTTTTCCAAAGTTCACGACAAAATAACAGTGTAATGACAATCATCAAGTTCCTTCTAAATATCACGAACTATCAGGTAATGTTTTAAAGGACGTGCAAGTTAGGTTAATGAACTGACTAAGTTCAAATATAAGCAATTGGAAAATCGACTGAAACACACGTAAATGTAACTTGATTCTTACCTCTAAACTGCTAAAAACCCGTCACCCTTCTCTCCCCAAATCCTTCGGTACTTTTGTTGAATTTTGTCTTCAACGTAAATGGCAGCTGTCCTCGGCAAACTTCTTGCCAGTAAATCTTCATATTGATAATACCATTAAGCTCTGTGGTCCATAACGACTATAAGCAGTCCGGCTGATACACGAAAAACGTGTAGGATGGTTCAACTAGAGGTCCTGTCGTTTTGGTCTTCGAGTCACAACCCCTCTTCTGCGTTTTGGCAGTTATATCGTCGCATCTGCTTCAAGACATTATATGGTCGCGTTTACTAAACTTTGTAATTTCGTCTATAGCTTTGGGTTTGGAAAGGATAGTCAATAAAATATTTTCTATGAATCAGCCAAATTAACTTTCTGAACATAAACTTTAGCCACAATAAAGTAATAATAGTAGATTTGAACCTCTAACTATAACTTGGTGATTACGATTCATGAGATGTAGAAGGAACTCAAAACATAAACTACAATACCCCCTGCTTCACAAGAAACAAAATACTTTAAAAGGTATCCAGGAGTTTAGGTGAATAAAAGAGAAATAACATACTGTCAATAAATAAATAATGTGAAATATATCTTTGGTATATTTTGTATATGAACCTTT
The DNA here is from genome assembly GCF_036898095.1 of Palaemon carinicauda. Taxonomy (NCBI): domain Eukaryota; kingdom Metazoa; phylum Arthropoda; class Malacostraca; order Decapoda; family Palaemonidae; genus Palaemon; species Palaemon carinicauda. The sequence continues at coordinate 77,443,538 of NC_090737.1, forward strand.
ATGCTCTAAAGATGTACTTGCTAAATAGATGGGTACATAAATGTAGTTTTGATATATTGGTCTCTTCTGTTTTTGTATTTTTATGTAAAATGGATATCTGTGTAAATATGTAATTCTCATACGCCAAAAGGGGTACACGGAATAAAATTTGCCTTCACCTTTGCCTTTGCCTTTGCTTTTGCCTTTGCCTTTGCCTTTGCTTTTGTCTTTGCCTTTGCCTATATGAGAGGGTTGTCCAGTGTTGCCAGTTTAAGTGAATGCATGAAAGGCTGCAAAATACTTTGCTTTCTTCTTTCCATATACTGGTTCAATACTCATACCCCCAAAGGGATTGGGAATGATCATGTTCTTCAGCAGAAGATCAAAGTTAGCAATGGCTTACATTAAGGCATCTGTGTCCGGGGGAAACTAACCATTTGTGCAACCGATGGGTTTCCCTGTCATGCCAGGACAGCATGGTAGATTACCTGTTTTTGAACTTCTTCATGATTGTTCGTTTGGAAAACGAAGTCTGTGTTGCCCTTGGTGTGCCCTGAAGAAGATTTTCTGACTAGTTTATGTGATGTACTGTTTTACTAAATAGTTTTCGTCTCTCTATGTGGAAAAAACCTGCTCATTAGTATGTGGTTTATGTTTGTGTCCTTTTTTACCTGCATCGGAATCGGTGATCTTCAATGATTTCTTTTATCCTTGGTAACCCTCTTCAGAAAATTATCCCTGTGTGTGTCAACAACGAGGATTTGATCATAATCTCTTATGAGGGATATCAGCCTGCGGTTGAAACATTTACCGAGATCTTTGATTGTTATTACGGTGAGCTGAAATATCATTGATGTCACTGGCGTCCTTGTTGGTGGTTGTATCCTTGGCTGTCTTCAAAGTTTGCAATGCTTTTCCATGTCACCTGTGCTGCTCTGTAGACTGTCTACAAAATATCCTCTTCATCACCAAAACTCTCCACCACACAATGAAACATGCTTTCCTCACCTGCCTATGGGGAATAGAGAACTGCTAAATTCGTTTTTTTTTTAAACTAGGACTTCAAATATGGCAAATCATTTAAAATATTTTTTTTTTCCGGAATGCAAGCACCTTTCCAGCATTTTGTCTCAAAAAATATTTATATATGTGGTTTCAGTATCATCCATAAGTATGTATGCTTGGTTTTGTGTTTGGACAGGAACGAGGTTAATTAGCTTGAGCTGATTTGCACGTGGTAAGGATGTAAATTCAATGCGTTTCTCCAGGTTTAATGCATGTGTCCAGTCTTGTTTTTAGTGAGTCATAATTGGCTCTTTCCACATCTTCTTTAAAGATTTCTTAGGGTTAACTGTCCTCACCTGATAAAACTACTCATCATCATCCTTCCGATAGAAAAACAAATAGTTTTTATATCAAGTGGACATTTATGGGTCCTCGTAAATGGCGTTGAAGCCCCAGATGTTGATGAGCATGACTCTTCCACTTCAGTGCTTACTCTTTTCTTTCCACTTTCCTTGACATTGTGGTGGCCAGTGGATAATACATGTTCATGTAGGTCTCATGCACATAAAAATTAATCTTTTTTTTTATCACATTTCTATAATAAATACGATAATAGAGTTCTGGATTTATATAGTGTGTTCTTTGTAGGTAGTAGGTTGGTAAGGGCACAAGCCACCAGTTGAGATACTGCCACTAAAAAGTTATTGTTTCCTCTAACTGGCCAGACAGTAGGCCTACTACATAGGATCCCACTCTCTGGTTATGGCTCTTTCTTCCTTCGCCTACGTGTTTACCGAATAGTCTGGCTTATTCTTTTCACATGCTCCTCTGTCCTAATACAACTGATAACACTGATGTTACCAAACAGTTTTTCTTCGCTCAAAGGGTTAACTACTGCACCGTAATTATTCAGTGGCTACTCTCCTCTTAGTAAAGGTAGAATAGACTCTTAAGTTATGGTAAACAGCTCTTTTAATAGAAGGAAAGTCCAAAATCAAACCATTGCTCTCTAATCTTGTGTAGTACCCTAGTCTCGGTAACATGGTCTTCCATTGTCTTGGAGTAGAGATCTCTTGCTTGAAGGTACACTCGGGCACGCTATTCTATCTTATTTCTCTTCCTCTTACGTTTTGAAATTGTTTATACTTTGTATATGAAATATTCATTTTAATGTTGTTACTGTTATTAAAAATATTTTATTGCAATTGCACATTTTTTTCTTGTTTATTTATTCCCTTTTTCATTTCCTCACTGAGCTACTTTCCCCTGTTGGAGCCCTTGGGCTTATAGCATCCTGCGTTTTCAAGTAGGATTTTAACTTAACGCATAATAATAATAATAATAATAATAATAATAATAATAATAATAATAATAATAATAATAATAATAATAATAACTAGCAGGTGCAACTCGAGACGGATATTGTTTAGATCGGCATGGTCCCTTGTTGGAGCCGCTCATCATCACACAGTTCACTGTAATGTTACTACATTTAACAGCATA
>NC_090737.1:77453524-77508524 GCF_036898095.1 Palaemon carinicauda
CGTGGCTGTGTGTATGTATTTTTTTTTTTGGTCTTTGTGCTTATTCCAAGTGACATACTGGTTTTTTTAAGGTACCTACACCAAACTAAATATTCATTTACATTTTGTTTTCCTGTTGCATTTTTCATTGAGTTACTGTGGAAAGGGGCATAAAATATTATTTTCATTACAAACACTTATAGAAATCATGAAATTTATAAAACTTTAGTTCTAAAGTTTCGGTAACATAAAAGCTACTCATTGATTTCTTAAATAAAAGGTCTACCATAAAGTATTAATGTTATTGTGAGAAAATTTTAAGTTTATGAATGAGTCATTCACATGCAGATGAAATATTATCGTGAGAGAGAGAGAGAGAGAGAGAGAGAGAGAGAGAGAGAGAGAGAGAGAGAGAGACTCGTTTTGTAGAGAAGTTTGCATATACCTGAAAGTTAACTGTATCGCAGCCCACTGCCGAAAGTTTCCGAACAAAATTGGAATTCCTTCCTTCATTCCTATATTTCAAAAAAACTGTAGTTGCGCGGTCAGCCCAATGTTCTTTCTTTTATCGCTAACTGCATAAAGTGAGTAAAGTAACAAGTTTTACTTGAGGTCTCTTTTAAACTTTCTTTGACCACCTACTTTACCAAGAAAGGCCTGAAACACAATTCAAACTTCCCCTTCCGGTTTCATTTGATTTATACATTTTCCCTTTTTTTTTTTTTTTGTTTTTTTTTTTTTTTTTGCCCTGGTATAGAACGAATGGACAGTGTCCACGCGGTTTCCTCTTTTGTGATGGAGAATTCGGTAATTCATTTTATTATTATTTTTTTTCTTAATTTTTAGTGTAGTTCACTTTTCTGTAACATCTTAGTCATTATATGCACAAAATAAACAGTTATCTGCCAAATATTTCAGTAATTCAACCCAGTTGAAGTAGCTAAAGTAGACAAAGTTAAGTATAGTATACTGGACTGTGACAAAATGTGATAAGGATATAAGCACATTTACTGAATTTATTTTAGGGAGAATAAATCCTATGACTAGCTATTAAAGTAAAACCCTTAGTTTCCTTGATTTTCGAGGCTGGAAATAAGTAAATATACAATGTGAAAGAAAAATAAAATGTGTGAACATTTTAGAAAGATTATAAGGTATTAACCTTTTTTGCTCTAAAAGCAAATAAAATCTTTGTGTCGAAATCTTTATATACAGAAATCCCTATTAACAACTTAAAGAAGTACCGTATTTCCCGTGTGATAAGACGCTACAAGTGCTAAGACCCACCCTTTAATTAGGAAAGCAGTTTTAGAAAAAAAAATTAAGATTTTAAAAACTTCTTAGCAGAAATCCATGGTCAGCAACTCTTGCGTGATTATTGTCTGGCACAGTAACTTTTCTTATTTTGGGTGTATTATGAAATGTTCATGTTAATATTTATTAGCTGTATGCTGATTAACCCAATTCTATTACATATTCTTATAAGAAACAACTAAATCACTCGTAGTTTCCACCACAACTACACGTTTACTCGTGTGCTTGAAGTTTCAAGTGTTGTTTACATGAAAGCAGCGTTGCCAAAGGTTCTTTATAGAATTTTGGTAAAGATGTAAAGTTCTAGTGATATTTCCAAAATTCCTCATATACCCTATAAATATTCACAAAAAAATGTAGTTATTGATTATAGAAATCTATAAATTCTTTTAGGTGGAATACTTTCGCTACTGTTTATGTGATTCTGGGTCTAGTTACTTTTCTGCTAACTTAGTAATACTGCACTCAACTAACAGAAGTTTTATTTTCCAAGGACGTATTCAGCAACTGTTTGTTTGTATTATTTCGGAACTCGGGCAACAAAGTCATTATCAATATATTGCTTTATTACAATATATCAACAAAATATGAGAAAATAGATATATACTCAATAAACAACTATGTCATAGTGTCATGTCGTCTGCTACGAGACCACTAGTTGGCATGTTTACTTGTGGAAGGGGGGTTAGCGAGTCATCAGCTGATTACCAAAAAGAAAGAAAAAAAAATGATAATTTGCTACTGTACTTCATTAAATGAAGTGCAATATAAAAATGAATGAATTTATATTATATGAATGATAATTGTAGGTTTATATTCTATCTCTTGTGAGTTTGAGTGTTTTTAAGTCAATAGTTTGGTGTTTGAGGTGTGTCAAACTCCCCTCTACAACTTTTTCTTAGTGTTAAGACGCAGGGTGATTTTGGGGGGCATTTTTCGTGAAAAAAGGTGCGTCTTATGACACGGGAAATACGGTAATAAAGTCTTTCCTCTTTCTGTATGCAGGATGATAGGGTATAAGCTTTGGCAAAATGGATGACAAACGAAGGAAAGCTATGTATTTGGATAATTTCTAATATTACTTGCACCCTTTATAAAATATCTTTAGGCAGTAAATTGGGCAGGGCAGCAGCCACCAATAAAGATACTACAGCCTGAGAAGTTTTGGGTTTCTTAACTTGCTAGGCAGGACTACAATGGATACCCCTCTCTGGTTACAGCTTATTTTTCCTCTGCCTACACATACACCAAATTTCTGGCCTATTCTATCAACATCCTACGCTGTCCTCCTACACCTGGCAACACTGAATTTACCAAACTTTTTTTTTTTTTACTCAATAGGTAAACTGTTGCACTGTAATGGTTTACTGGCGACTTTCTTCTATGTAAGATACAACAGACTATTTAGACATGGTAAGCAGGTCTTCTATGGGAAGAACACTCCAAAATCAAAACACTGTTCTTTAGTCTCGAGTAATACCATAGCCTCTGTAAAATTATATTCCAATGTAATCAAAGTAGCTTTAGTTTTGTGTGCTTTTTTTTTTCTTTTTTTTTTTACGAATATGATATTGACCATAGGCTTGGATGTTTTCATAGTGTTATATTAATTTGATTTTCATTCTGCCACTGATATTATTTTACCTTTAACATTTTGTAACGCAAACTTGTATTATCTGGGCATAATATTTATCGCTTCTGATACTGATTTTAATATTTTTTTTTAACAATGAAATGTGAAGAATAAAGTATTTGTAAAAAAAAAATTCTTCGCATGGCATCTTATAGACATGTTATCTTATCGAAGGAGAAAATCCTGTGTTCATTCCTATTCGCAATTTATAAAATCTAATAAAAAAATTATCTTTCAAATAAACGGGAAGAAGCTTAATCTTTCTCATCAATTATTTCTTTAAGTATGTAATCTTAAAGAAGCTTATCGATACAAAATGTTGGTCATATAGAGCAGACATGTGAAAAACATATTTTATTAATAAATCAAACGAAGGTTATTCAGTTAGATATGTTCCAAGTGTATTTCAAATTCCAGAATAAGTAAAAAGAAAAGCTACCAGCAGTGGTCAATAAAACAGGTTAACTTCACAAAGTCATTTTTACTATTTATCTACCCTTGCTACCATCATCATGAATATTTACTAAGTGGCTCACCAACAACCCTAATCTCTCTCTCTCTCTCTCTCTCTCTCTCTCTCTCTCTCTCTCTCTCTCTCTCTCTCTCTCTCTCACATAGACACACATACAAACAGTGATGAGTCTTAAAGTTATGTATATATATATATATATATATATATATATATATATATATATATCTATATATATATATATATGTATTTTTATATATATATGTATATATATATATATATATATATATATATATATATATATATATATATATATTTATATATATATATATATATATATATATATATATATATATATATATATATATATTTATATATATATATAAATAAATATATATATATATATATATATATATATATATATATATATATATATATGTATATTTATATGTATATATATATATACATATATATATATATATATATGTTTATATATATATATATATATATATATATATACATATATATATATATATATATATATATATATATATATATATATATATGTATATATATATATATATATATATATATATATATATATATATATATATATTTAAATATATATATATATACACAAACGCATATATATATATATATATATATATATATATATATATATATATATTCTAATAGTCAATACATTTCAATACCTTAATGTCTGTATTTTCTATTGAACCTCGGATCATAGACCCAAGGGGGAACCACTCAAACTCAATAGCTACTGGCCGTCCAAGGATTCAAACCATGGTTCAGGTTGCTGGCTTGACTGTGACTATACTGTACCATATAACTACGAAGACTAAGTTATTAGAATATATGACTCATTTGAATATGAAACACGTCTGGATGTGCAAAATAAATTTATATATATATATGTATATATATATATATATATATATATATATATATATATATATATATATATATATATATATAAACATATATATATATATATATATATATATATATATATATATATATATATATATATATATATATATATATATATATATATATATAGGCCATATATTTCAATACCGTAATGTCTGTATTTTCTATTGAACCTCTGATCATAGACCCAAGGGGGAACCACTCAAACTTAATAGCTACTGGCCGTCCGGTGATTCAAACCATGGTGCAGGTAGCTGGCCTGACCGTGACTATACCATATAGCCACGAAGATTAAGTTATTAGTATATAAGACTCAATTGAATATGAAAACACGTCTGAATGTGCAAAATTAATTGCATATATATATATATATATATATATATATATATATATATATATATATATATATATATATATATATATATATATATGATAAATTTTGCACATTTAGACGTGATTTTCATTTTAAAATGAGCCATATATTTTTTATACATTAATGTCTGGATTCTCTTAAAGGGCGCGTGCAGGCTTCTGTGTGTGTGTATTGTTATTAACGTAGATTATATCATTCATATATTTTTTTTTTATTTAAGAGATAGTTTTATAGCCATCTCATAAGGTGAGTTCCACTTATGTAGCAGTAAGTAAATATATGTAAATTACATAAGACTGTTGTCATTCATTTACTTATATTTTCATTCAGTTCCTTATATTTAAATTTACTTCCTTTCAAAGAAAGAAAGTTTTAGTTCATGTAGTTTGGACATAAAGTCATATGTAAACTTGTTAAAAGGTATGCTGTATGACACCCCCGAGGTATAAAACGCTAAGGATTGCATCATGATTCCATGTGGTATAAAAATGCATGATCTTTTCTTGACCAACTTATTCTTTCTTATAAATGGTACAAGAGGAGGTGAGCGGAATTAGCGTAGAGGGTTGCCATCATCAGGCGACGATAGAACCATATTTTGAACTAAAAGATTGGCAACATTTACTCCATGAGAGCCCATCCCCCCATGCTCTGACAATCTTTGCTGGAATATTCCAAAGTGACTTAAGATAACATATATTGGGCCTAGCCATTCATTGGAGAGAGAGAGAAAGATCAAGCCTGGCATTCCGACAGCCATACGTCTGACAGTCCTCTCACCAACATCTATCCAGCCACTGTATCTTTCAAACGTGTATAGAGTGTTGAAACAATTTTATATTTTGTTTTTAATTAGAAAGAATTTAAGTTTATTTGTAAGTACAATTTATATTGTAAAATTATTTATTTCTTTGTGACTAGCCTTGTATAATTTGGTTAAAAGTGCAGTGCATTTATTTTTGCTTAACTATGTTGTAACCTTATGTAAGCCCAAAGGTTTTAGTAGTGACAGATACTTATATGAAAAAGACTTTCCTGGTTTATGCTTAATATGTATGACAATGTTATAAGAAATGGATAGAGGCTGCCAAACTGAGAAAGATATCAGATTTAAAAGAACTGATAGTGCTGGAACAATATTTACGAGTAATTCCTGAACATATTCAAACGTACTTGAGACGAGAGAGAGAGAGAGAGAGAGAGAGAGAGAGAGAGAGAGAGAGAGAGAGAGAGAGAGAGAGAGAGAGAGAGAGAGAGAGAGAGAGAGAGAGAGAGGTGAAGAAACTTGATAGAGGTGCTTCGTTTAGTGAAGACTATAATATTATCAGTCATAAACACCTATAGGGTAAGAAGTTTCAACCATTGTTTCGAATAAGTGTCAAGTATTCGCCGAACAATGAAAACCAGTTTAGTAATAACTATGGGAACAAGTTTAATAATTACAGCGGAGGTAGCAAATGGTGATATTCCAAAGCAGAATGCGATACAACCACAGCAACAATCATTGAATCGTCGTCTTTCAGGTGTTTTGAAAGACCTGCAAAAGATTAATATTGTCTGTTGTAAGTGTGACAAAAAAGGCAATAGCAGTAAGGATTGTTGGTTAAACCAACCGAAAAACGTCGCCCAAGTGGGTAGGGTTAACTAAACTCCACAGAATACAAAGATGAGGAACCAAATAATAGGAAAGGTCGAAGAGGAATATGAACCAGCTAACGTTTACACGACAAATAGGACAACCCCAAATAGCATGGATGCCTTTAAACTGTATATTTATGAAGGTATGTTAGCCTCTTAAGATGGGAGAGAGTAGATCGTGGACAAGTTATTGTATGGTACAGGATATAATCATAGTTTGGTGACCAAAGGAGTACGCCTGATGTTTGAACAGTCTTTCACATGAGATTTTGTCATTTTGAAGGGCATAGGAAGTGAAGAAATTACTCCTATTTGCCGGTTGACACTGTCATAGGAGTTGGTGACTGATCATGTTGATTTTGTGGTAGAGGATTTATTGGCGGTCGAACGAGTAGAAGTCTTACTGGGAAATGAAGTTGGTGGAGCACCTTTTGTGCCTTGTGCCTGTAACGGAGAAACTACTGAAGTATAGTACCAAGACTGAACTTTAGAAGTACTACCAGTATCTGTTTCCTCTTTGTATGGCGACTAGGAATATGGTGAAGACAGAGAAACCGAAGGAACGATGAACTTGGAAGATTCATTTATGGAAGAAGAGATATCCCATGATAGTATGCAAGAGGTGAGCTCCCGAGAAAGCCCGAGAGAAGAGGAAAGACAGACGAATGTACAGGAACACCAAGAAGCTATAGACTTGGAAAAAAAAGAAAACTCAGCGCTAGAAGTAGGACATGTAAGACAGAAAAGGATAATGCAATGGAATAATGCAACATTACCGGAATTATTGTACCATGTGGTGGAAGAGACGGAGGTGCAGTAGTCACCCACCTGCTATTACATCAGGGATGAACTGCTCATGAATGAGCATAAACGCAACGTTATCCCTGGGATTGCTGAATGGGGCATATACCGTCAGATATAGATTCTTGCAATGCTGGAAGACAGGCGATTGCCATAGCACTTGAGATGGGACATATGGGAACAAAAAAGGCAATGGAGAAGATTATGAGACATTTTTTTTGGTCTAGCATGCAAAAGGATATCAGCCAGTTTTGCCATGCATGTCACGTATGTTAGATGGATGGAAAGCCTAACAGGCAAATCAAGAAGTCTCCCTTACACTTTATAGAAGCATGAGAGAGAACTAATTATCGACAATGTAGGACCATTACCGAGAAGAAAGAAAGGCCACGAATGTACATTAACGTTGATATGTCAAGTAACAAGATAGCCAGGAGGCATACCCGTCAGGAATAACAGAGCCGAAGAAATCGCCGAGAAATTACTACACATTTGTACCAAGTTTTGTATTTCAGACATCATTTAGCACAACCAAGGAACAAATTTCACGTCAAAATATTTCCAGCACATGAGTAAACTATTGTATGTAAAGCAACAACTGTCTAATGCCTATCACCCTGAGAGCCAGGGTGCATTAGTGCAGTTTCATCAAATTATAAAGGGTATGTTAATAAATTACTGCAACAAAAAAGGAAATGTATGGCACGTCGGATTACTTCTGATGTTATTTGAGGCATGCAATGCTTACCAAGAAAGCATGGGATGTAGCCAAATTGAAATGGCGTTTGAATGAGAAGTAAGAGGACGTATTGAAAAGTTAGCAGAAAAATGGAAGGATCTAGAGGAAACGGAGGAAGAATTTGTCAAGAACATGAACAAAAGGATCGGCGGAATACCAATGTTTTGCCTCGAAAACCTGAAAACGAGCCAAGGAAAAATTAAGAAAAGGTTTGGTATGAAAAGTAAGAAGAGCCAGTTTGCATGAGGACAACAGGTGTTAGTTTTCTAACCGATAAGGAGATTCCCTCACACCAACAAGTTCCATGGACCATTCCGGATTTTGGAGAAGATCAGTGACCTGACCTACGTTATCGAAAACGCAGGAAGAAGGAAATGCCAAAGGAAGGTACACGTTAACTTATTGAAACCATACCTAAGCAAAAACGAGTACGAAGCTCCACAGGTATGTATGGCGCAAACCATTCCATCCACGGGAGACGATGAAATATATTAGGTAAGAAAAATGAATAGTTCGTCCATCATTAGGAACTTAGAAGGGATACTAACTCTTTTCAACAAGGAGTAGCAAGAGGATTAATGCCAATTGATCAAAAGTTTCCTTGAAATTGTCTTAGACATCCCAAAATGAACCAACTTGACGAGGCATGCACCTTAAGACCACGGAAAGACCATTCAAACAGCGTGCCTATCGTCTGTTGCTGTATCACCAATAAGTCATGAGAAAAGATGTGGAAAATTTGTTGTAAACAGATTAGCCAGACAAAGCTCTAGCCCTTACAGTTCTCCATGCTTGCTCGTGAAAAAGTCTGACGTATCTTTCAGGATGTGTACGGAATATCAAAAGTTGAATTCGATCAGTGCGGCCGGCAATTATCCATTGCCACTCACAAACCAACTACTCAATAACATTGGACAAGGGAGGTTCGTCTCCAAGATTGATTCGTTTAAAGGCTATTATTAGATTGAAGAGGCAGTTTGCGGTAGGCAACAGGTGTTTGTTTTCATACCGATAAGTAATTTCACTTTCACCATTATGTTCAAAGGACCACTCCGGATTTTGGAGATCAGTGACCTTACCTACGTTATCGAAACACCAGGAAGAAAGAAAAGTCAAAGAAAGGTAGACAATAACTTATTGAAACCATACTTTAGCAAAAACGAGTCCGAAGCTTCACAGGTATGTATGGTACGAACCATTTCATCCATGGAAGACAATGACCAATATGAGGTAAATAAAGTGAATAATTTGTTCATCATTAGGAAATCAAAATAGATATTAACTCATTTGAAGAAAGAGCCGCAAGAGTGGTTAATCCAATTGATCAAAAGTTTCGTTTAAACTGTCTCAGATGTCTCGCAACGAACCAAGTATATGAGGCATGCACCTTAAGACAACGGGGAGATCATTCAAACAGCGTGCCTATCTTCGGTAGTCATATCACTAACAAGTCATGAGAAAAGAAGTGGACTATTTGCTGTAAAACCGATGAGCCAGAGAAATATCTGGCCTTTACAGTTTTCAATGCTTGCTAATGAAAAAATCTGACGGATCTTTCAGGATGTGTACGGACTACCAAAAGTTGAATTCGATCAGTGTGGCCGACAATTATCCATTGCCACTCATAGACCAACCACCCAACAACATTGGACAAGCGAGGTTTCTTTCGAAGATCGGCTTGTTTAAAGACTATCATCAGTTTGATGAAACAGTATGCAGTAGGACAACAGGTGTTGGTTTTCTTACTGATAAGGAGATTCCCTCTCACCAATAAGTTCCAAGGTCCATTCCGGATTTTGGAAATCAGTGACCTTACCTTCATTATTGAAACAGCAGGAAGATGAAAAGCTGAAGAAAGGTACACATTAACTTATTGAAACCATACCTAAGCAAAAACGAGTACAAAGCTCCACAGGTATGTATGGCGCAAACCATTCCATCCATGGGAGACGATGAAATATATTAGGTAAGAAAAATGAATAGTTCGTCCATCATTAGGAACTTAGAAGGGATACTAACTCTTTTTAACAAGGAGTAGCAAGAGGAATTAAGCCAATTGATCAAAAGTTTCCTTGAAATTGTCTTAGACATCCCAAAATGAACCAACTTGACGAGGCATGCACCTTAAGACCACGGAAAGACAATTCAAACAGCGTGCCTATCGTCTGTTGCTGTATCACCAATAAGTCATTAGAAAAGATGTGGAAAATTTGTTGTAAACAGATTAGCCAGACAAAGCTCTAGCCCTTAAAGTTCTCCATGTTTGCTCGTGAAAAAATCTGACGTATCTTTCAGGATGTGTACGGACTATCAAAAGTTGATTTCGATCAGTGCGGCCGGCAATTATCCATTGCCACTCACAAACCAACTACTCAATAACATTGGACAAGGGAGGTTCGTCTCCAAGATTGATTCGTTTAAAGGCTATTATTAGATTGAAGAGGCAGTTTGCGGTAGGCCAACAGGTGATTGTTTTCATACCAATAAGTAATTTCACTCTCACCATTATGTTCAAAGGACCACTCCGGATTTTGGAGATCAGTGACCTTACCTACGTTATCGAAACACCAAGAAGAAGGAAAAGTCAAAGAAAGGTAGACAATAACTTATTGAAACCATACTTTAGCAAAAACGAGTCCGAAGCTTCACAGGTATGTATGGTACGAACCATTTCATCCATGGAAGACAATGACCAATATGAGGTAAATAAAGTGAATAATTTGTTCATCATTAGTAAATCAAAATATATATTAACTCATTTGAAGAAGGTGCAGCATGAGTGATTTATCCAATTGATTAAAAGTTTCCTTTAAACTGTCTTAGATGTCCCGCAACGAACCAACTTCATGTGGCATGCACCTTAAGACAACGGGAAGATCATTCAAACTGCGTGCCTATCTTCGGCAGTCATATCACTAACAAGTCATGAGAAAAGAAGTGAACTATTTGCTGTAAAACCGATGAGCCAGACAAAGATCTGGCCCTTACAGTTATCCATGCTTGCTCGTGAAAAAATCTGACGGATCATTCAGGATGTGTACGGACTACCAAAAGTTGAATTCGATCAGTGTGGCCGACAATTATCCATTGCCATTCATAGACCAACCACCCAATAACATTGGACAAGCGAGGTTCGTTTTGAAGATCGGTTTGTTTAAAGGCTATCATCAGTTTGAAGAGACAGTATGCCGTAGGACAACAGGTGTTGGTTTTCTTACCGATAAGGAGATTCCTTTTCACCAATAAGTTCCAAGGTCCATTCCGGATTTTGGAGAAGATCAGTGACCTTACCTTCATTATTGAAACACCAGGAAGAAGGAAAAGCCGAAGAAAGGTACACATTAACTTACTGTAACCATACCTAAGCAAAAACGAGTACGAAACTCCACAGGTATGTATGGCGCAAACCATTCCATCCATGGAAGACGATGAAATATAATAAGTAAGCAAAGTGAATAGTTTGTCCATCATTAGGAACTTAGAAGGGATACTATCTCTTTTCAACAAGGAGTAGCAAGAGGAATTAAGTCAATTGATTAAAAGTTTCACTTAAATTGTCTTAGACATCCCAAAATGAACCAACTTGACGAGGCATGCTCCTTAAGACCACAGAAAGACAATTTAAACAGCGTGCCTATCGTCTATTGCTGTATCACCAATAAATCATGAGAAAAGATGTGGAAAATTTGTTGTAAACAGATTAGCCAGACAAAGCTCTAGCCCTTACAGTTCTCCATGCTTGCTCGTGAAAAAGTCTGACGTATCTTTCAGGATGTGTACGGACTATCAAAAGTTGAATTCGATCAGTGTGGCCGGCAATTATCCATTGCCACTCACAAACCAACTACTCCATAACATTGGACAAGGGAGGTTCGTCTCCAAGACTGATTCGTTTAAAGGCTATTATTAGATTGAAGAGGCAGTTTGTGGTAGGCCAACAGGTGTTTGTTTTCATACCGATAAGGAATTTTACTCTCACCAATATGTTCAAAGGAGCACTCCGGATTTTGGAGATCAGTGACCTTACCTACGTTATCGAAACACCAGGAAGAAGGAAAAGTCAAAGAAAGGTAGATGTTTACTTATTGAAACCATACTTGAGCAAAAACGAGTCCGAAGCTTCACAAGTATGTATGCCACGAACCATTTCATCCTTGGAAGACAATGACCGATATGAGGTAATTAAAGTGAATAATTTGTTCATCATTAAGATATTAAAATAGATATTAAATCATTTGAACAAGGAGCAGCAAGAGTGATTAAGCCAATTGATTAAAAGTTTCCTTAAAACTCTCTCAGATGTCCCGCAACGAACCAAGTTGATGTGTCATGCACCTTAAGACCACGGAGTGACCATTTAAACAGCGTTCTAACTTTGGTATCCATATCACCAATAAGTCATGAGAAAAGACTTGGACTATTTGCTGTAAAACCGATGAGCTAGACAAAGATCTGGCCTTTACAGTTCTCCATGCTTGCTCATGAAAAAATATAACGGATCTTTCAGGATGTGTACGGACTATCAAAAGTTAAATTCGATCAGTGTGGCGGACAAATATCCATTGCCACTCATAGACCAACCACCCAACACCATTGGACAAGTGAGGTTTCTTTCGAAGATCGACTTGTTTAAAAGCTAACATCAGTTTGAAGTGACAGTTTGCCATAGGACAACAGGTGTTGGTTATCTTACTGATAAGGAAATTCCCTCTCACCAATAAGTTCCAAGGTCCATTCTGGATTTTGGAGAAGATCAGTTACCTGACCTACATTATCGAAACACCAGGAAGAAAGAAAAGCCAATGGAAGGTATATGTTAACTTATTGAAACTATTATTATTATTATTATTATTATTATTATTATTATTATTATTATTATTATTATTAAATGCAAAGCTACAGCCCTAGTTGGAAAAGCAGGAAGCTATAAGCCCAGGGGCCCCAACAGGGAAAATAGCCCAGTGAGGAAAGGAAATAAGGAAATAAGGAAAAATAAGATATTTTAGGAATAGTAACAATATTAAAATAAATATTTCCTATTTAAACTATAAAATCTTTAACAGAACAAGAGGAAGAGAAACTAGATAGAAAAGTGTGCTCGTGTGTACCCTCAAGCAAGAGAACTCTAACTCAAAGGCAGTGTAAAACCATGGTACAGAGCCTATGGCAGTACCCAAGAATGGAGAACAGTGGTTTGATTTTGGAGTGTCCTTCTCCTAGAAGAGCTGCTTACCATAGCTATAAAGTCTCTTCTACCCTTATCAAGAGGAAAGTAGCCACTGAACAATTACAATGCAGTACGTAACCCTTTGGGTGAAGAAGAATTGTCCAGTAATCACAGTGTTGTCAGGTGTCTGAGGACAGAGGAGAATCTGTAAAGGATAAGCCAGACTATTCGGAGTCTGTGTAGGCAAAGGGAAAGAACCGTAACCAGAGAGAAGGGTCCTATGTAGTACTGTCTGGCCATTCAAAGTACCCCATAACTCTCTAGTGGTAGCAACTCAACAGGCGGCTGGTGCCCAGGCCAACCTACTACCTGTACTCAAGCAAAAACGTATCCGAAGCTCCACAGGTATGCATGGCGCAAACCATTCCATCCACGGAAGATGATGAAAGATATTAGGTAAGCAAAGTGAATTATTCGTCCATCATTAGGAACTTAGAAGCGATACTAACTCATTTGAACAAGGAGCAGCAAGAGGAATTAAGCCAATTGATTAAAGGTTTCCTTGATATTGTCTCAGACATCCCGAAACAAAGCAACTTGACGAGGCATGCACCTTAAGACCACGGAAAGACCATTCAAACAGCATGTCTACCATCTATCCCTGTATCAATGATAAGTCACGAGAAAAGCAGTAGAAAATTTGTTGTAAACAGAGTAGAAAGACAAAGCTCTAGCCCTCTCAGTTTTTCATGCTTGCTTGTGAAAAAGAAAAAACAACGGGTCTTTCAGGATGTGTACGGACTATCAAAAGTTTAATTCAATCAGTGTGGCCCACAATTATCCGTTGGCATTCATAGACCAACTACTCGACAACATTGGAAAAGTAAGGTTTGTCTCCTAGACCGACTTGCTTAAAGGCTATTATCAGATTCCTTTGGACTACAACGCAAAATTATTAACAGCTTTGATAACCTCGTTTAGGTTATATGAACATAGTCATGCGATTTGGTCTAAAGAACGCACTCACCACTTTCCAACGAGTACCGGATAACCTTCTAGGATCGATTGAAGGAGTAGGCATATATCTAGATGGTATTGTGATATATTTTTCGACCTGGGAAGCATCTCTAAATACTGGAGAAGGTATTTCTAAAGTTACAAGGAGCACAAGTGATGATTAACCTGGAAAAGAGAGAATTTGGAAAGGCTACAGTTTGGTACTTAGGATAAAAAGTCAGAAGTTAGCGAATCACCCGGGTAGCCGCCAATGTCGAAGAATAAGAAAAGCTTCACACCCTACAGCGAGGAGGCAATTACATCGGTTTTTATGAATGGCACCATTGTACAGACGGTTTTGCCCAAATTTCTCGGTGGTAGTCGCGCCCTAGAGAGACATGACTAGCCCCAAAGAAAAAGTTTGTAAGGACCATCGATTGCCAGGAATCCTTCGACAAGAAAAAGGCCATATAAACATCAAAACTGATACTGCAAGCACTGGATTTCAGCAGGAAATTCCCTATTCAAGTGGATGTGTCAGACAGTGGGACTGGGACTGTCATTTTGCAAGAAGGCAAGGAAGGAATTCTTCGCCCCTTCTGTTTTATGCCATCGAAGCTGAAGAAGCACCAACAGGCCTACTGGACAGTTGAAAAAGGAACTGTTAGCGCTAATCACGGTAATAAAGGAAGTTTGAAGTTTATGTAAATAAACCACCGAGAGAAGAAATTATGGTTTACTCAGTTCACAATCCTTTAACATTTGTTAATAGGATGAAGAATAATAATCAAAGGTTTACTAGATTTTCGATATGTTTGCATCTATATTGTAATAATATAAAGCATATATCCGATAAAGAGAACGTGATACAGATTATTTATGTCAAGCTGAATTAGTTGATTCTAGCCCGGAAAAATAATCTTTTTTGGAGGGAGCTATGTTACGAAGCTGGTCTATATGAAAGAAGATTATTTTCTTCACATAATTTATTTGTGTATTTAAGAGATGTATAGCAAGCTCGTAAGGTGGGTTCCACTTATATAGGATTCATTAATCTCTGTAAATTACGTAAGACTATCGTATTACATTTAGTTATATTTTCATTCAGTTCCATATATGTAAATTTACAGTTTGTTAAAAAATTATTTTTTTTTTCATATAGTTTGGTTACAAAGTCATATGTGAGCTTATTAAGAGTTATGCTGTATGACAGATACGAAGTATAAAACGCTAGGGATTGCATCATTTTTTCATGAGGCTGGAAATTGCATAAAGGTTCTTGACTGAACTCGTTCTTTTTTTTATGAGAAGAGGTGGGTGGATTTAGCTGAGAGGCTTCCCGTCGTCAGGCGACAGTAGAACCATACTTCAAACTACCAAGTTGGCAACATTGATGCCGTGAGAGCCCATGCCTCCACACTTCGAGATTGCTTTGCTGGAATATTCCGGAGTGCCTTAGGACGATATACATAGGGTCTATTATTATTATTATTATTATTATTATTATTATTATTATTATCATAAGTAGTAGTAGTAGTAGTTGCAGTGGTAGTAGTAGTAGAAGCAGCAGTAGTAGTAGTAGTAGTAGTAGTAGTAGCAGTAGCCAAGATACAGCCTTAGTTGGAGAAGCAGGATGCTATAAGCTTCGGGGCTCATACAGGGGAAGGAAAGGAAACTAGGAAAAATAATATAATGAGGTTAGTAATAACATTGAAACAAATGTTGTTACTAAACAAGAGGAAGAGATAGAAGATAGTGCCCAAGTTTACCCCGAAGCAAGACCATGGTACAGAAGCTATGACACTACCCAGCACTAGGGAATAATGGATTGTTTTTTGAGCGTCCTTCTCCTAGATTAGCTGCTTACCATAGCCAAAGAGTCTCTTCCACCCTTACCAAGAAGATAGTTACCACTGTAAAATTACATTGCGGTAATCTCTTAGGTAAAGAGGATTTTTTTGGTAATCACAGTGTTGTTAGGTGTATCAGGACAGAGAAGAATATATAAAGAATAGTCCAGACTATTCAGTGTGCGTGTGCGTGTGCGTGTGTGTGTGTGTGTGTGTGTGCGTGTGTGTGTGTAGGCAAAGGGAAAATGAGTCGTATTCTGAGAGAATGATCCAATGCAGTAGTCTGGCAAGTCAAAAGATCCCATAACTCTCTAGCGGTATTATTTCAACAGGTGTCTTATATATATATATATATATATATATAGTCAAAAGATCCCATAACTCTCTAGCGGTATATCTAAGATGTATATATATATATATATATATATATATATATATGTATATATATATACACACACGAGACGACAACAACAACAAATAAAGTCATATCTAGTCCACTGTTGATCTAACGCCTTAAACATGCCAATTCATGTCTAGGCTTCGGCCAGTTTTCATCACCACGCTTTCGCTAGTGGAGATTGATGATGGGAGATTTTGGTGTGATCGCTCACAGTGAAGAAGCCGATTATGGGGACCACTGACTAGTACAGTTTTGCTAATAATAGCGATACACAAACCCTTCCACAACAATAAAGTATATCTACTCAGAAAGGATACACACACACACACACACACACACACACACACATATATATATATATATATATATAAATCTCATAAATAAAAAAAAATAAAGAAGTCCATACCATCCTCCACTCTAAAGGAATTGTAGCCTATGTTAACTATTACAATTATATTTGTTCATGACAAGAGATATTATGCAGTTTTTTTTCTATCTAAATTATTTTTATTAGATGAAAGGTATTTCACATAACCTCGTAATTAACATTATTTCATTGAAATACATTCTTCGCCATTATACAACTAGACGTATTTTAGCCATCTACTGTAGGGGTAAATTAAATTAATGTCTTTGACAGTCACTGAAGCCGTATTCATGAGGTGCTTATTTCTGTACATATGAATTATTGTTCACCATTTATTTTCCTAAAGCTCTGTTTTTGAAAAGGATTGTATATATTTTTATTCAATTCTTTTAGGTTTCCTCTTCATCCTACTGTATGAAATGTTTGGTGTAACACGTTTACAGATGTTATATAGTTTCTTTCAACTTAAGGAATATGAAGAGAGAGAGAGAGAGAGAGAGAGAGAGAGAGAGAGAGAGAGAGAGAGAGAGAGAGAGAGAGAGAGAGATCTACCTCTATGATTATCTTAGTTTTGATTACCTGTTGAGAGTTTACGACCTATTGTTTTCTTTATCTCTATGGATATTTTTAGGGTAGTGCTTTGTCTTCTCACTTTTTTTTTCACCTCATTAAATCCAATGACTATTTTAGTTTAATCCTCTTGATTTTTTCTCTTATAATAGATATTCTCGAAATGTTCATCCTTGTCAGCTGTCATCAGAAATAGTACTTTAGAATATACCAGCAGTAATTACACTGAGCTCAATCGTCTCGAAGTTCTATCACGGATTATTGGTGTTCAGCTAGGTTGAAATTTCCTTTAGGCTGATCGTATCTTTATATTCATTAAAAATCCTTTTTCTAAAATAGCTGAGAGTATGTTCCGATATCCTATATTATTTTCTTGATCTTAGTTATCAATACCCCATGATGTCATTAACCATTCATTGTCGAGATATTGCTCTCATATTTAGCAACTCTATCTTTTTGCGTTGTCAAAGAACACGATAATATATTATATTTTATACCAGTGGAATTGGCCTTTAATTGGCCTGCTTTCCATGCAATCTTTCACATACCCTATAATGTCAACTGATTCAATGCCAACAAGTTTACTTTTTTATTTTGGTTAAAGGTTACAAATATACTAACAAAAACCTTCCTTTTTTAAACTTGAAAATTTTTTTTAGTATTCGAAATTAATCATTTCATAACTGAAAGTTATGAATAATACAAGTGTATGTTTGAAATCTTATACTGTTCATTCTGTCACCAGAAAATGTCTTCATAATTATATACAGATCTATCAATATTAATAGTCTAAAGACATTAAAAAAAAATACATTTTTTTTTATATTAAACTTAATGTCAATGGTCATCTGATAATGGATTTACACTTTTGTGAATATTATATATCCCCGAAAGGGATCTTGAGATATGCCAATGTGATTTTCCTACACATAATAGTGTTCAGAGAAAAAAGTTATGATGCCATAAATCAAAATCCTTCCAGTTTTTATATGGCAATAGTATTTCCTTTAATTCAGTGAACTATGACTAAGCATCTGCTTCTTGGAATGAGTGCTAGACATCTCACTGGAAGTGAAGAACTCATAACCATGATGAACCGCTTTGTTCACGGTGCATCGTACATCACCTTATTAGAACTGGAGACAGCCATATGCAAGAAAGCTGTTGACCGGCAAAATATAATCCCACATACAATTTCGCTGAACAACAATGTTGTACTGCACTTGTGTAGGGACAACTTTGGCCTTAATGAGGAGACACCATCTGGCTCAGACACAACTCATGCAGCACACGGAATCATTATCCAAGAAATCTCAATGGAAACATTAACCAGCTAAGCATTAGGACATTGGTGATAGAGGACGCAAGGATAAGGTTTGTCAGTAATGTACAACCGGAAATTGAGCCCTGTTTCCTTAAAGACAAGGCAAAGCCTGTTCTAACGCTTGAGCGAAAAGATTCATGTAATGAATTGGCAGTATCCACAGCCCAGATGTCCGACATATCATGGATCTTCTGCAGAGCTATGGTTGGGACATCTACACAAACAGTGCCAGCATGGACAGGTTGGATATCAGTTACTGGTGCATCTGATAATGAAGTGCCAGAACTTTCACAAGTTGATTATATTCTCCACCAATGATCAATCCAATAAGAGAAAATGCTTCAGTTCAGCACATTCTGAAGGTATTTCAGGAAGCAATAAGAGAGCTTAGCCAGCAATACACAATTGTTTGCTTTGATCTTGCTGTTGCAAAGAAGGCAAATGCCCTGGTCTGGCAGCATCAACAAGCATGAGCAAATGTCATTGTGAGAATGGGAAGCTTCCATAACTCATATGCTTTCATGGGAGCCTTTGGAAAGTATGTGAAGTGTAGTGGCTTTGAAGAAATCCAAGATGATTCAGGCATATGTGCAAATGATTCCATCAAGGTGTTGACAGGCAAGCATTACAACAGAGCAATGACAGTGCCAAAAAAAAAAAATGTTGTTGAGGAAATGGAACATCTGCTACTTGTGAGATTTGAAGGAACCAGGGAGATATCAGAGGAAGGCAAGACAGCCTTCACGAGGCTTGCTGAGTCTCCAACCAAAGAAAATAATGTGAGACCCTCTTCAATGAAAAGTGCAAAGACAAGCTAAACCATTATATAGCTTTCACAGATTGCGTTCGGAAGTAAAACTGCCCAGCTGTGGATGCAGTACCTGGACTTTGTTTGGATGCTTCTCAGGTTCTTGTGTGTAACAAAGGAGAATAGCTTCATTCTTCATCTTTCTACCTTGGAAGATATGTGCTCCTTGTTTTTTTTTTTTTTTTCAGTTTTATATATCTGAACTAAGCTCGCTATTTAGTTGTATAAATCCATACCATGCTAAATCTACACAAAACACACCCAGGGGCAGAAGATCTGTTGAAGGACAAAGGAATAATTGTGAACAGATCCAGCATTCCCTCCTCTAGAAGTGCAGTTGATATAACCATAGTACAAATCACCAACTGACATGGCAAGTCACAAGGGGGCATTATTAGTTTTAGCACTCTGCCTATTACCGATGGTGCACAACAAGGCATTCCCGAGTCAGTTATTTGAAAACCATAACAAAGATGGCAGACATATACACCTCTGAAAACTCTCACAAAGATGTTAGACCCTCTGAAATAGCAGACTGAAGAATCTCCCAAAAAGTTCTTCAAGGTATCTCAAACTTTATCAACCCATTTGCTATTGAAGGCAAAGACAATCTGTATTGCCTCTTATCTAGTGCGTCTGCTACAGAAGACATTGAAGAAGATCTTTTAACCGTGGCAAAGGTTGGTAAAGATACCCTATCAAAATTCATCTTGGAGAGGTTAGCTGACAAAATTAGGAGCTACAACCGTTACAAGACTCAACATAAAAACATTTGCAAATCTTACAAAATCATTGAAAGGGAAGGAGCAATAAAGAAAACAAACCTCTTGACTGCAGAAAAAAATATGTTTGGCCAACTCATACTGCTTTCACTCAAGCATAACCTTAGTCTGGAGCATGTACTTAGCTACCCTTTGGGACCTGTCCTATGGTCGCTAGCAACAAGTGACGGCATCCCTGTGAAAACAGTCAAGTCCCAATGGATGCAGGCTAAAGAGAATGATATCCATCATACTACCAAGCCAAATCAACAAGGAAACCCTTTCATCATTGATGAGTGTGTACTATTTTAGGCACAAATGGCCCTGCCAACAACATTTGGGGAACTTGTTTGACCAACTTCCAAAGGTGGAACGAGTAGACTTTCACCACAGACAAACATGAAGTGTTGTCAATCAAGAGCACTGAAAGAATGCACAGATGATCTTCAAAACCTAACCTCACGAACGCTTCATTAACCAAAGTTATAATGGACTGGAAAACGTTTTGGTTTTGTGATAAGAACAAGCAGAGCTTCATTTCCTACTTACTGGTTGAATTGATGAAATGCAAATATGCAACAAAGCTTAAAGGAAGAAAGGTATAATTTGTGAATAATTGTGTTACTGCCTGGAAACAATCACAGATAAAACTGAAAAACTTGCATCAACCCAAGAAGAAGCACAAACTAGCATAATTTTTCATTGCTTGCTCTCTGCTCAAGAATGCCCAACAAATGCCCTCATTGTTAGATCACTGAACACTGATGTCTTTGTTCTGTTGCTGCACTTTATGCAAGAAATGGAACCCAGTGTGCTGGTTGACACTGGCACCGGAAACAAGAGACAACTAATTAACATCAATCAGGGGATCGAGGACACTGGAAAGAACTTCTGCTCTGCATTACCAGCTATATGTGCTTACAGTCGCTGTGACACTGCAAGCACATCTATGAAAGAGGGCAAAACTACTGTACTAAAAACCCCACGAGGACATCCTAATTATGTAAAAACCTTCTTGGCGTCTGGAAAAACCCGTACACAGACAAAAGGCACATTTTAGTAGCTTAAGGAGTTCACATGCTTACTATACAGAGGGTAACCAATGTTTGATATTCTTACGAAGCTGGTCTAGTGTAGAGTAAATAATTCATTCATGTATTTTATTGATATATTTCATTTGTGTATTTGAGGTGAATAGCCTCTTATGTAGATAAAAGTTTTGTTGCGTAAATTACGTATGACTTTCGTCGTTAATTTTACTGTATCCTCCATTCAAGTCAGTATATGTCAATTTACATTAGTTTTTAAGAATTAAATTTTTATTTCATGCATTTTGTTACAAAGTCTTCCGTAAACTGTTTAAGTCCTATATGATTCATCAGAGTGAGGGCTTATGTAAGTTTTTTTTTTTTTATTTCCATGAGGTATTGCGTCAAGTTTTTGAGAAAATACACAGTTCTTATATCTGCCACATGTTTTGGAAGGTTCTCGAAAACCTCAGTGGTAGATTTTATCTTCTTTTTTTTTATTTCGCGGACAAAGGTGGGCGGAGCTAGCTGAGACAGAGAGTCATCTCACTGTTACATTGGTATGTGTCCGAGAGTTGCCTGAAACCAAGATGCATCCCCTGGATTTTTATTTACTTGATAACTTTGGCGTCGCTAGAAGCCGCCCCCTAAACCACCAAAATAATTTTTTTTTGGAATATTACTAAAGAAGTTACTAATTTCATATATATATATATATATATATATATATATATATATATATATATATATATATATATATATATATATATATGTTTTTTCAAAAAGGCCCATATAAGAAACACAGGAAATATGAATAAATCACACTATATTTCGGTCAATAAACATCGACCCTCTTCAGGATGTAAAGTAAAAGTGAGGATTACAGTGGAGAGTGACGGTTTATATATGAAAGCAAAAGGGTGTGTTCAATTGTTCTATAGTTGTTATAATTGCTGGAAAGATTAGCCAGATTTAATTACATCCAGGTGCGTGTTCTTATTGTTGAGCCGCTTGGAGGAAGTCTTGACCTCTGATGCATGTCTGGTGGTCGGTCTCCGTGGATTATCTTCTTAATGATAGGGTTGAGAATGGGAAAAAGATGGAAAATTAGCTTTTTTGGACATACTAATTATAAGGGAATCGACGGGGTATAATTTCACTGTGTATAGAAAACAAACTTTCTCTATTTCCTACATTCATTTCTTTAGTTATCACGACATTTCTGTAAAAATTGGAGTAGCTTGCAATCTATTTCTTAGAGGTTTGAGAATATGTTCCCCAGCCTACCTAAATAAAGAATTTGAAATCATCCGTAAACAACTCGCCCAGCTATTCTACCCAACGTATGTCATAGAAAAGGCCATCAACAAAGCCAACACGATATATTATAAAGATCATGATGTTACTAACCAAAGAGATTTTAAAAATAAGATAAAATCCCATATATAGAAGGTATTAAAAATATAACAAATCATATCAAAACTGAGAACCCCTTTGTTTTTTCATATCCAAAGACCATAGGAAGCGCCCTTATTAATGTTTATCAAAATAAAAGAGAAATAGAATCCGGCGTTTACAAAGTACCATGTGGGGATTGTGAAAAAGTGTACGTTGGGCAAACGGGCCGTTTGCTATCTCAAAGATTATCCGAACACAAAAGATCTGTTAGATATGGGTATGAAAACTCGGGGATTTTCATTCACCTTAGGGATTTAGGGCACCAGATTAACTGGAATGAGTCGTCTTTGCTTTTTAAGAGTACCTGTCCGTACAGAAGGAAAATCCTGGAATCAGCCATCATAAATCAATCAAACACAATGAACCTATCTGGGGGCCAATGGAAAGCTGACACAGTGGACAATACTCTTCTCAACCCTATCATTAAGAAGATAATCCACGGAGACCGACCACCAGACATGCATCAGAGGTCAAGACTTCCTCCAAGCGGCTCAACAATAAGAACACGCACCTGGATGTAATTAAATCTGGCTAATCTTTCCAGCAATTATAACAACTATAGAACAATTGAACACACCCTTTTGCTTTCATATATAAACCGTCACTCTCCACTGTAATCCTCACTTTTACTTTACATCCTGAAGAGGGTCGATGTTTATTGACCGAAATATAGTGTGATTTATTCATATTTCCTGTGTTTCTTTTATGGGCCTTTTTGAAAAAACATGTTAAACTGTTCGATTACAGTTATAAACAAGATATATATATATATATATATATATATATATATATATATATATATATATATATATATATATATATATATATATGTGTGTGTGTGTGTGTGTGTGTGTGCGCCACTAGGGATGCGTAGAAAAGAAGAGAAACAGCTGTCCCGTGAAAGAGACAAAAGTACATCCACTCTCTCTCAAAAGTACCAATAGCGTGTTTTTGTGCCCTAACGTAAATCGTATGTTAAAATGCTATGGAAGATGTTAAGGGTTATATTAAATTTATTTTGTTGTGAGTGCTGGTAGTATATCAAATCCAATTTAAAGTTAAACTAGTGCTTGTATTATTTTCAAAAGTATTTATTACTATTGTCTCAGTCTAAGGCTTTATTTAGATTTAATATTGCGAGTCAAGTGATTATATAATTCTCAAAGTGTAACATTTTTGTCTTAATCTTAGTTTTGCTCAGACTTATTATTTCAAGTGATTTATATTTTTTAGGCAAATTCTTTCAATGTTGTAATTTTTATAGAACAGTTATTTTTGTAAAGAGTTTGTTATTTCAATCACCAGTGTTTATTTCAGTGCTCAGTCGTACCCCTCTTGAAGATTTGAAGTAAGAAGTTGTTTTGATAGTTCTTAATAATAATCACCCAGTTTTACTTTAGTGTACTTAAAAGACCTTTGGATCTTCAGAGTTTTTATATATTGCTATCTGGGAGTTATATAACTGTCTCAGAGCTCGTGTTTTAATATTTTCATGTATAAAAGATTTCATGTAAAAACAAACAGGTGATTTTGGATCTGGAGAAGTTGTGTAGCTTGCCAGCCACAATTTATATGATATTATGTTTTTGTTCCCAGACCATGGAACTATAGAATAATAATATCAACACCCTATGGCACAACCGGTTTCTATAAAGATGGTGTTCTAAGTCAGGAATGCTGCTATCTGCATACTCTTATGATGCTGGTCTAGTGAAGAGTAAACACATTAGTTTATTCATGATTTTTTTCATATATTTCATTTGTGCATTAAAGAGATGATTAACCAATCCATAAAATAAGTTCCTCTCATGTAGATTTAGTATATTATGTAAATTATGTAAGACTTTCGTCGTTAATTTCATTGCATTCTTTATTCAAGTCAGTATGTATAAATTCAAGTTATTTTTAAGAATTAACTTATCGTTTTACATATTTTTGTTACAAAGTCTTATGTATATGGTTTGAGAGTGATATGTGGCCATACAAAATATAAACAAGAGCTTATATAATGCTCTTTTATATTGTTATTAGGTATTGCGTCATGTTTGTGGGAGGATGCGCAATTCTTTTGGGTGCCATGTGCTTTAGAAGTTTCTGGAGGCCCCTAGTGCTGGGTATTATCTATTTTTTTTAGGGATAACGGTGGGCTAAGCTACCTAACTGAAGGAGTTCATCACCCTATTGCGTGACTGCGCATTCTAAAGAGCAATACTTGGTAACTCTGATACCTTAGGCCAACCCCCCATACTTCCAAACTATTTGGAACATTCTGGAAGTAGCTAAGTTTCATATATAAGGTAACACTGGAGTTAGGTAGATAGATAGAGATTTCCAGCCCTAAGACAGCCATCTTCCCTTTTCTCTTACACATGAACACAGCTCAGATAATTGTTATGAAAGTCTTCCATACCTATAGTGTGTCCTCTCCAAAGTTATTTTGTTACCCCGCATATATCGTGTGTAGTGAGGTAAAACGTTGCTCTAAATTTGGCATGGGATATTAAATTCATGGTGTTGTCGTGAGGGTTGGCATTATGTAAAGTTTTTGTAAATGGCCATATAATGACGAGAAAAGATTTTTTATTGTGATCTGGTTGTCTATTTTCATTCGGTATCAAATATAAATATTTGTATTCAATGTTAATTTCAAGTGTAACACGTAATTGTATAATTATCATTATATTATTCCTTATCTCTGAGTCTAAGGTTGTATTCAGATTTGGTTTTCAAGATATATAATTTTCAGATAGTAAAATTTCCTTTATAATCCAAGTTTTGTTCAGACTTAACTCTTTAACCCCCAAAGGACGTACTGGTATGTTTCACAAAACTCATCCCTTTACTCGCATGGACGTACCCGTACGTCCTTGCAAAAATCTGCTTTATACATTTATTTGCAAATTTTTCATAACCTCATGAAAAACTTCAGGCATTTTTCAAAAGAATGAGACCAGCCTGACCTCTCTATGACGAAAATTGAGGCTGTTGGAGCAATTTTTTGAAAATATATTGCAAAATGTGCTTGAAAAAAAAAAAAAAAAAACGTGTTGGGGTTAAGGGTTGGGAAGTTCCAAATAGCTTGGGGGTAAAAGGGTCCATATTTTGAGTGATTTTTTTTTTTCATGTAAATTCTTTCTAAGTGTAATATATATTATTATTAATATTATCATTTGCTAAGTTATAACCCTTGCTGGAAAAAACAGGATGCTATAAGCACAGGGGGCCCAACAAGGGAAATAGCCCAGTTAGGAAAAGAAACAAGGAAAAATAAAAAATAAGTTGAGTAACATTTGAATAAATATCTCCTATATAAACTATAAAAACTTTAACAAAACAAGAGGAAGATAAAACAGGACAGAACATCGTAACCAAGTGTACACCAAGCAAAAGAACTCTAACCCAAGACAGTGGAAGACCATGGTACAGAGGCTCTAGCACTACCCAAGACTAGAGACCAATGGTTAGATTATGGAGTGTCCTCCTAGAAGAGCTGCTGACCATACCTAAAGAGTCTCTTTTAACCTTAACAAGAGGAAAGTGGCCACTGAACAATTACAGTACAGTGCAGTAACCGTTTGGGGGAAGAATGATTGTTTGGTAATCTCAGTGTTGTCAGGTGTATGAGGACAGAAGAGAATGTGTAAAGAATAGGCCAGACTATTCACTGTGTGTGTGTGTGTCTGTAGGGAAAGGAAAAATAAACCGTAACCAGAGAGAAGGATCTAATGTATAGATATTTTTATAAAGAGTGTATTATTCCAATCACCAGAGTTTGAAGTGGTGATCGCTTTTATCCAGTAAAGAATTGTAGTAACTTTGTTTCCTTAAGAATAATTACCCAATTTTGTTTTGAGTGTACTTAAGATACCTTTGGATATTCAATGTTTTATATATTGGTGACTGGTGAGTTATTTAAATGTATCAGAATTCATGTATTAATATTTTGAAGTATAAAAGTTTGAATGTAAAAGTAAACAAGTGAGTTTGTAATTCGAGAGATTGATTAACTCGCCAGTCAAAATATATACCATATTATATGTTTGGTTCATAGACAAGAGCCAAAGTATGATATATTTTTGGTGCCCAGTCCCGGGAGTCATCGCCATCCTCGTCTTTATAATATATTTTTGGTGCGCAAACCCTTGGGATCGAGCGAGTCAGTTTTAAATATCAGTGATAACAGAGCTGCGTTTTGATTAAAGGTTTGAATAGTACAGTGTTGATAGGATTTTCTGTATTGTTTGGATATATTTCTGGAAATGTATTCAATATTGTTAAATTACAAGATGGTACAGTTTAATATTGAAGAATTTTCAAATAACCCAAATGTTCAGGAATTGTCAGAAGCTAATGTAACAAAGGGTCAGTGGCTCTCTAACTTAATGGCATATGGTGGCCATGTAATGAGTGGAATGATTAAGGCCCAAATCCAGTGTCCTGCCATATAAGCGTTGATAAATTCGGGAAAATTGTAGGAAGAAAATATTGTGGCAGCTAGTGAACTGTTGGAGGAAGCTGAGGAAGAATTTTTAGCGAAGCAAAGATCGGTTGTCCTTCAAACTGAAGGCATGAAAGCAGATAAAGATGTTGAGGCAGAGATTCAACGAATTACATTGGCGGAGAATTTGCTTATGTTAAAAATTATGGCAGAAGAAGCAGGACATGGGAAAAAATGGATGCAATACGGGAGGAGAGTAAAAACGAGAAGGAAAATAACGAGAAGAAGCCCGAGAGATTGCAAGATATGTGAGAGAGATGGAAGCAAGGGAAATTGCAATACAAGAAGAAAAAAAGAGAAGACAGAAGAAAAAGAGATGGATGAAGCAAGGCATGTGCAGGTGTAGGAGCTGTTGAACGCCCGTGCACAGTTAACAACGCAGACATAGACGGCCCCTGCTAGGCCTAATCTAGTGTTTAATGTGTCGGGAGCCCAGAGATTAATTCCAAGGTTTACATAAGAGGCTCCAGAAGTGTTCTTCGATCATTTTGAAATTGTCACTGTGACGATGAAATGGTCTCTGTTATTGTAGAGTGCTCTTTGGGGAGGGCTGCTGTGCATACGTATCCTTATCTCAGGACCAGAGGATGGAGTACCAAGAAGTAAAGAGGTGCGCGTTGCAAGTGTATCAGATGATCCCTGAATAATATAATGAAAGATTCTGAAGTTTGGAAAAGGATGAGAAAATGTCTTTCCTGGATTACACTTATAAGATACAAAGATGGTTTAAGAGATGACGGAGGCTGCAAACTAGAGGGGTATGGCTGATTAAGAAGAATATATATTACTAAGGAAGTATATACGTGGAATTCCTGACCAAATTCGAACGTGCTTGAGAGAGAGAGAGAAGTTACGAAACTTGATAAAGCAGCTTCGCTGAGTGAAGATTATAATATTATTAGTCATAAACCCTCTTCGGGCATGAAGTTTAAACCGTCTTTCCAACCAATTGTCAGGTATTCACCAAACCAGGTAAACTAGTTCAGCAATAACTACAGGAACAAGTTCAACAGTTACAGCGGAAGTGGCACTGGTACTGTCCCTAAGCAGAATACTATAGTACCACAGTAACCATCGTTGAATCAGCCTTCTTCAAGTATCGAGAAAGATGTGCAGAAGGTTGATATTGTCTCTTTTAAGTGTGCCAAAAGAGGCCATATCAGCAAGGAATGTTGCCTAACCAACCAAAAGCTGTGGTCCATGTGATTAAGTATAAGTCGGGAAAGGACGGAGAGTAAAATAAACCAGCCAATGTTGACACGACGAACATGACGATCCCAAACAGCGTGGATGCCTTTAAACCATGTATTTATGAAGGTATGTTAGCAGCAATAGATGGGAGTGAGCGAACTCAGGTCATGATATTGCGCGGCACAGGTTACAACCACAGTGTGATGGTACGAAGAGTACACCCCTTGGTGGGTCAGTCTCTCACAGGAGATTCGGTTAATTTGAAGGGAATAGCAGGTGCGGTAATTACCCCAATTTGTCGTTTAAAACTTCCCTACAAGTTGGTGAAAGGTAATTTTGATTTTGAGTTAAAGGATTCATTGGCTGTTGAAGGAGTAAACATCCTGCTGAGTAATGAGATTGGTGGAGTGCCATTCGTGCCTTGTTCCATTGTAACGGAGAAGCCTTTGAAGTATAGTCCTATGACTGAACTCAAGAAGGACTACCCGTATCTGTTTTCTAGTTACATTATGACTAGAGGTATGAAAAAGAAAGTGGCTGCTGAAAAAGAAGAACAAGAAATTGAAGGAGCAATGAACTTGCAGGATTTGTTTTCCGAAGAAGAGGATTCCCTTGATGATATACAAGACTTGAATTCCCAAGCAGGCCTGAGCGAAGAAGAACGACAGACAAGCAGGCAAGAAGACAAAGAAGAAATGGATTTGGAAGAAATAAAAGATTCAACGTTTGAAGTAGGTCAAGTAAGTAGAAAAATGCTGATAGGATTGCAACAGAAGGAGCCCAAGTTAACAGAGTTATTGTGCGGTGTGGTGGACGAAACGGAGGCCCACCAGTCTCCGACTGGTTATTATCTTAAGGATGAGTTGCTTATGAGAAAGCACTGATCCGCCGATACCCGCGCGAATGCTGAATAGGGGATATATTGTCAGATATTAATTCCCGCACCATTGAGAAGACAGGTGATCCTCGTTTCGCACGAGACAGGACATAAGGGGATAAGGAAGGTGACTGAGAAGATAATGAAAAACTTCTAGTGGCCTGGCATGCATAAGGACATGAGCCAGTTCTGACATGTATATCACGTATGTCAAATGGCTGGGAAGCTCAACAAGTACATTAAGAAAGCTCTCTTACATCCTTTAGAAGTGAGAGGAGAACACTTCAGCTAGGTAATGATCGACATTGTGGGACCTTTACCAAGGACGGAAAAAGGTCATGAATATATGTTAACCTTGATGTGTCCTGTAACGAGATATCCAGAAGCCATACCCATCAGGAAAATCAGTGCCAAAGTAATCACCGAGAAGTTATTAGACTTTTTTAGTAAGTTTGGTATATCGGGAATCGTTTAAACTAACCGAGGAACGAATTTTATGTCAAG
Source organism: Palaemon carinicauda (assembly GCF_036898095.1). Classification (NCBI taxonomy): domain Eukaryota; kingdom Metazoa; phylum Arthropoda; class Malacostraca; order Decapoda; family Palaemonidae; genus Palaemon; species Palaemon carinicauda. Next base: position 77,483,224 of record NC_090737.1, read on the forward strand.
ATTATTTCAAGACGTAATAAAGCTTTTGGATGTGAAACAATATCTATCAACTACTTAGTATCCGGAGACCCAAGGTGCATTAGGGAGGTTTCATCAAACTGCAAAAAGTATGTTATCGAAGTTCTCTAATGAAACAAGGAATGAAATGGTTATCAGAATAAATTAATGTTGTTCGAGGTACGTAATGCTTATCAAGAAAGCATGAGATGTAGCCTGAATAAAATGGTATTTGGACAAGAAGTACAAGGACCGATTAAATTGTCAGCAGAAAAATGGAAGGACTAAGAGGAATCAGATTTAGAATATTTCAAGAATTTGAGGAAATTTCCCTAGAAGACGTGAAAACGAGTCAATGATGGATGAAGAAAAGGTTTGGCATGAAAAGTAATAACAGACAGTTTACGGAAGGACGGCAGGTGCTGGTCTACACATCGGAAAGAAGATTCCCTCTCGTCATTGAGTTCCAAGAACCATTCTGGATTTTGGAGAAGAGCAGTGACCAGACCTACGTTAATGAGATATCAGGAAAAAGGAAAAATCTGAGGAGGTCCCTATCAACTTTGAAAGCGATACTTCAAGCGAAGGATTTTACCGAGAAATACCTTACCCAAGTGGATGTGTCAGATAATGGGACTGTAGCTGTCTTATTGCAAGAAGATAAGGAAGGAATTCTTCATCCTGCATGGATTATGTCGTCGAAGCTGAAGAAGTAGCGAGTAAACTCGACAATTGAAACGGAACTGCTGGCGTTGATCATAGCGATAAACTGGTTTATAGCTTACGTAAATTGACAGCAAAATGAAGAGATTACGGTGTATTCTGATCATAATCCTTTATCTTTTATGAATAAGATGAACACTAATAATTTAAGTTTAACTAGGTGGTTATTATGTTTGCAACCGTATTGTATAAATGTGAAGCATATATCAGGTAAAGACAACGTGGTTGCATATAAATTTATCCAGCCTTAAGGCAACCATCTTCCCCTCTCTCACTCACTCACGCTGCTCAGTGTATTGTTTTAAAAGTGTTCAGTTCCTATATTGTGTCCTCTTTTAAGTGATTTTGTGCCCCAGCATAAAACGTGTGTAGTGAGTTAAAACATTGCTCTAAATTTGTCGGGTGATTTTAAATTCCTAGTATTATGGTTAGTGTTGTCATTATGTAAATTTTTGAAAATGGCCTTGTAATAATAAGGAAAGATTTTGTATCGTGATCTGGTTATCTATTTTCATTAAGTATCAGACTTGAATGTTTGTATTCAGTTTTAATTTCAAGTGAAACTAGGAATTATATAATTTTCATTGTATTATTTCTTTTGTCTTAGTCTAAGGTTGTATTCAGATTTAATTTTCAAGTCAAGTTGATATATAATTTTCTGAGCATAACATTTTTTTCATAATCTAAGTTTTGTTCAGACGTTATATTTCGAGTGATTTATTTTATTTTTACGTATATTCTTTCAAATTTTTTTTTATTTATATGGACTATATTTATTTTTCAAAGAATTTACTATCCCAATCCCAAGGTTTAAAGAGATACTGTTCACATCCTTAAAAGAACTGTAGTAAGTTTGTTTACTTAAGGATGATTACACAGTTAGAGTGTACTTAAGAGACCTTTGGATATTTAGTGTGTTATATATATCTGTCTAGGAGTTATTTAACTGTGTCAGAGTTCTTGTAATAATATTTTAAACTGTAACAGTTTTAATGTAAAAGCAAACAAGTGACTTTGGAACTCGAGAGGTTGATTAACTTGCCAGTCGTAATATATATCATATTATATGTTTGATTCCCAGACACGAGCCATGATATAAAATTTTTTTGGGTGCCAAGACCCGGGAACGTTCATTAAATGATAATACATTAGAGATGATAAGAGCCTCTTCCTCCATGCAAAGATTTTCTTAAATGCACATTGACACGGTAGATTATCAAGCATTAGTGTGGTACAATGCTGACAAAGCCAGACCTGACATTCCAGCGTTATTTGGGCATGGCTGGTAAAGAGATGATAGACAGCATCACATGGACGGGGGGAGACCTAAGCACCCAAGATAACAATTAAATCTCCTGAACTTGATAATCTCGAGGTTGTATGTGCTGAAAACTAAACCTAGTATTAGTGCTGGAAGAACACTCATTGCCTACAGACAAATGTGTACTACGCATTTTGTATTAAAATGTTTTAATATTTGCCAGGTTTGACTATTGAACATATGAATATATATGTGTTAGGTCTTGTGTATCATTTATTATATGTAGGCTTACAAAATTTACATCAAAAGGATTTATAGCTATATATATCTTGGTGACAGAAAAACAGTGGTTTTTTCAAGTCTAATACATGAAAACAACGTAAACCAATATTATAAGCCACTAAGCATAGATGGGGGTAGGGGTAAGATATGAATTTCTGGGACGAATACTAGTAATTTTCTACACTGATATTGCATTGCATGTAATTACAGAATGAATAGAAATAAATTTGGTATCAAGTTTGAGCATATATCAGTATTATTGCTGCCACAGGTGGTGAAAAAAACCTGACCTTGAAATTCAAAATGAGGCTTAATTTTTCAGTTGTTTTTTTTCACCTATTTTTCAACAAACCAAAAATATATTAATCTTTTAGTATGCAAATACCTTTTATTACCTTCTTGTCTACAAGGTAGCACCTATATTGGGACCTCACATCATCAAAACTGTTTTTTGTGGCGAATATAGGCATATATTTGATATTTGTAATATTTTGGGATGTACTGATCTTCAAAAACTCACCAGAGACACACCCACCAACGATTTATTTGCATATATATATATATATTTACCATATATATATATATATATATATATATATATATATATATATATATATATATATATATATATATATATATATGCAAAGATCCTCATATGGGTGAGGGGGGGGGTGTGTATCCGCGGAGCCCGTGGTCTATAACAAAGATATGAATAAATTAACGATGGGTACAATCGTAAAACAAAAACAATATTAGGCTTCAAATTACATTCAATAGAATATCAACAAAGAATTATTAAGGATAGTTGATTATTATTAATCGTGATATTTATTTGAATATGAAGATGAAAATACTGTAATCATACTGATGGAATGCCGTGAATAAAGTTGAGTCACTGCCCTCCTTCCTGAGAAGGAACCTGTCAATACCTTGCAATACAAAATTGAGTATGTTCAAAATGTTATATAATAACGTAGGGGGAAAAACAATTCGATATCCCTTTCTATTTGATCATTTACGTTAAGAAAGTCAAGAAATCTATAAAAAAAAAAAAAAAAAAAAAACGGAATGCACTAACAGAAAAATGGGAATTGAGTAGAAGTAAAAAGACAAATATTGAGCAATAATGATGAGAAAGTACGCGAGAGCTTACATTTACTATCGGAATGCACTAAGAGAAAAATGGGATTTGAGTAAAAGTAAAAAGACAAATATTGAGCAATAATGATGAGAAAGTACGCGAGAGCTTACATTTACTTATTGCACTTACATATTCATTAGTCCCGATCCGCTGAAGTGAGATTCTCAAGTCCCGTGGTGGAAAGCAGTATACGCAACGGGGTGTTATACTGCAGAGCTGGCTGCCATTCCAACGTAAAAGTGCCTGAACCATCCTCGGCCGCTATGACTTTAGGTTGTCATATCACTCCAGGTGTACACCGACCAACTGACTTCTAAAACGTTCCAGCAGAGAGAGAATAGAAGAAATCAAACTACTAGGCAAATATTTTTGCGTTTACTAATAGACGATGTTCAGAGATAAAAAACGGCCGTATGAGCTTGTTGATAGCAAAAGAGCATAATGCAAGATCCTTTTCAAAGGCTATTATTATTATTATTATTATTATTATTATTATTATTATTATTATCATTATTATTATTATTATTATTATTATTATTATTATTACTTGCTAAGCTACAACTCTAGTTGAAAAACGAGGCTGTTATAATCCCAGGGGTTCCATCTGCGAAAATAACCCAGTGAGGAAAGGGAACAAGATTTTTATTTTTTTTCAAGAACAGTAATAGCATTAAGATGAATATTTCCGATATAAACTTTAACAAACTTTAACAAGAGGAGGATAAAAAAGATAGAATAGTGTGACCGAGCTCACCCTCAAGCTTAGTCGGGTGAGACCCAAGAACATTGTAACATTAGATTAAAAGAAAAAAAAATCAATAATTCTTCCAAGGAAAAAAACTATGCAAATTAATAGATAAATTAGGTAATTTCATAACAATTAAGAAAAATAAAAAAGGAATATAAAAGGCTCATACTTTTTTCTTCAAAAGATGTTGGTAAATGCTGTTTCGTTGCCATCAACCCCCACCCCCCCCCACCCCCCAAAAAAAAATCATTTTACAGATTTCCAGTATATTCATCTTTGTGAAACTCCAGTAAATCTATGCAAAGGGAAAGATAATTTTGACGCGAAGAAAGCATGAACATATTCCACTCCTACTGTCCCAGGTGATATTGGAAAAAGCCTTAGACATATACTTTTAAATTATTATTCTAAAAATGTACTCACATTGAAAGATAATGCTGTAGCTATTCAACCCATGTATACTAAGGCTATAACTCCATGATAGATATTGTTTATAAGCTCTATCAATACAAGAGTATTTATAGTGGTATATTCTATTTTGGAATTTAAATTATGTGTGTGAGAGAGAGAGAGAGAGAGAGAGAGAGAGAGAGAGAGAGAGAGAGAGAGAGAGAGAGAGAGAGAGAGCCCCATTCCATATTTCTCAAATAAAAAAGCTAACTTAGAATAAAAAAAAAAATTTACTCTCTCTATAAGGCATGTTGATAAAGCTTACAATTCATATCTTTGTAAGCCTTCTTTTTATATAATTATTTTACTCTATATCTCTTCAACTCTTTTTCTTGATTATTGATATAATCGTCATGAAAGTTATTTTGCTTATGTCTATTTTCAATGTCTCATATTGGTGTTATTAGGCCCATCGCTATAAACTAAAATACCAAGGCTTAAAGCATATGGGCGTATAGGTCTAGCCTAAATTCTTTTATGGGTAAAAAAAAATATAATCTCTCTCTCTCTCTCTCTCTCTCTCTCTCTCTCTCTCTCTCTCTCTCTCTCTCTCTCTCTCTCTGTATTTTTGTCAATTCGATGGGTTAATGGTACATTTACTTAAGCTAGATTTCTCCTGCAAAAGAGCTCCTTTAAAGGCCTCCCTGAACTTGTCGCTAAAGACAGATAATTTTTTTGTAGACAATTATAGGAGTACTATTAGGGAAGCCCTTCATGTAGATATATCTAATTCATGTAGTAAATTAATTATACTATGTCGGCCTGGTGCTATGGGCCAAATACTTCATGATTTTCATTAGGCTTATATAGATTTGTATATCGATATAGGCCTACCATGCTAGACAGTATATTGCCGTACCTGTCCGTCTATAAAAGTGCTATTAATGTGATAGGTGGTATATCTTAGCAATCCATGTTTGCCAACAGTTATATGAGCGGATGAGCAGCATGGTGGAGTAACAAAAACTTCGGGAGGAAGAAAATACCCACCTAAATCACGAGAAAGTCACTGGCAGCAGGGTGACGGTTTGGGTTTAAGGAGATAGACAAGCTGTCTTGTCGGTTTCTACTTGCGATGCCTTGCAGATGATCTTACTGGAATTAGCATGGACGGGACTTAGTTAGATAGGCACTTCGCATCACGAGGAACTGGCTATCCTTTGATGAATTTAGTCAATGAATTCTCTATTGCTTTAGCCAGTCTGTGGAAAGAGAAAAGGATAGAATGGCTCTCATTCCCGGGCGTAGTGAAGTATCTCAGGGTTTGTAAATACTAAAAAGGGATGGAAAATTGGTAATTGGGATGTCAGAAGCATGAATTACATCTGAAAGTTACAGCAAGTAGAGAGTGAAGTTATAAAATATACTTTCAATATCTTGGCCGTAAGTGAAACGCGTTGTAAGGACATTGGAAAGAATATCTGAGACAAATAAACATTCATACATACATATATATATATATATATATATATATATATATATATATATATATATATATATATATATATATATATATATATATATATATATATCTATATATATACATATATATATATATATATATATATATATATATATATATATATATATATATACATACATACATACATACATATAAAGTAAAATTTGGAAATCAAATCGCCAGAAATTTCTTAGAAAAATCAGACTGTATATCAGTTTAGTGAGATCGGCGATATACTATGGCCATAAGTCATGGTATGACAATGAACCAATCTCCAATAGATTTAGCAGATTTGAGAACAAGGCCTTCAGAAGAATATTGAGAATAAAATGGTAGGACATGATTAGAAATAAAACTATAAGAGAGATTACTCGAGTGCCATATGCGGATGAGATAATAATGAGGGGTAGACAGAGATGGTTTGGGCATGTTCTTCACACTCCCCAAGAGAGATTAGTTCACCAAACGTTTAGCTGGGCTCCACAAGGCACTAGAAGAATTAGAATACTCGGCCCTCCCTGGCTGAGGACTATGACGCGATAAGTAGGAGATGATAAAGGAAGAAGAACTGAATCAAAAGCTAAAGATAGAGACGACTGGCGAAATCTAACTGAGGCCCTTTGTGTCAATAGGCGTAGCATATGACGATGATGATGATGATGATGATGATGATATATATATATATATATATATATATATATATATATATATATATATATATATATATATATATATATATATATATATATATCCTGTATATATGCATATATACATATATACATATATATATATATATATATATATATATATATATATATATATATATATATACGTATATATAATTATATAATATATATATATTTATATATATGTATATATATATATATATATATATATATATATATATATATATATATATATATATATATATATATATATATATATGTATATATAAAGACTTGCAAGGAAACTAGAAGGGTGTACATAAAAACACATGCAGTAACAAAAAAAAAGAAAAAAAAAAAAGGCGGGGGTGGTGTTGGAGGTATTCAGCAAATGAGACAAAAATTGTTTTTAATAATGTCTCTCTGTGTAATCCACCAATTATTTAAAATTAATTAAGAAAAATACTATAATACACTTCTTTGTTATCTAAATGTCTTGTTTCCTTTACTGAGCGGTACCATTTATAGGGAATACTAATTGTCCAGGTAGATGAGTTAAAAAAGAAAAAAAAATAGCGTGTATAGTGTCATGCTCTACTAGAAAAAGGAAAGGACTGTCTGAGATATCATTCATCGAATAAGACGAATATTAAGAGGATAAAGTGAACCTTCAGAACATTGTCTGGGAAAAATAACCAAGCTATAAGTTTAATAATGAGGGAAACAGAGAAGGGGCTCATTAAGCATTAGAACTTTTTTAAAAAATGGGAAAATATGGTAATATTTCGCCTTGGTAATTAAAAAAGATTACTTAGAAGTATCACAATAACTTCCAATCCATTAAGAGTAGATTCAGAAACTAATTGTTTAAACTTTTTTCATATTAAGATGGGAATACAATGAGCTATCAAAGGATCACCGCACGTGATAAACTTAATGTAATTTTTTTTTCTTTCAAATAAATTTAATTATTACCCTAATGGTTTAGAGAAGCCAGAGAAATAAGCACTAATTGCCACTAGCACACTAACTTGACTATCTTATGGAATCCCACATTGGATACAATAATATGATCATGCTCATCAGAAAATTAGCTAGCAAGTGGAGATAAATGAAACCAACACGAAATGGCTTAGATATAAATTAGAATAAATATATTAAAGCTAGTAGGAGGAAGACGAGAAGCGGGTGGAAGCATAAGCTTTTAGAGATAGACAGTATGTGCCTGAAAATGGAAATTTTATAGATACTTGAGTTTGTTTTGAGTATGTAACAATATATGCTTACAAATATACTTTTTTTTATATACATCAACAATCGCTGAGTCAGAAAAAAATGCTACCGTGTCATAATCAGGGACAAAAAGGTTTTAAGAAAATCAAATAATAAAATGTATACTAAGCACAAAATAATCGATTAATAAATTATCTAATCATTAGCTATCTTGATAGATATGTAATCTATCTCTCTCTCTCTCTCTCTCTCTCTCTCTCTCTCTCTCTCTGCAAGCCGTTTTGTCTTTCTGTCTGTCATTTTGCACGTGCAAATGCTGGTCTTTCTATATCAAACATTCTTAACATTTAGATTAATTATTATTTTTAGACATTCACCTTTCAATTCTTTTCTGTCTTATTTGGTTTGGGGAGCTTCTCGTGAAAGAGATAAAATCAAATATTTTCTGATACGGTTAGCCAGAGAAAAAGACAAATAATCTATTTTCATATTCATATTTGCTGTTTCTTAAGTTACCTTCCTTAGTTCCAGTTCTTTTAAGAAAATAGTATTGTAACATCTTAAAAGGCGGACCATGTGTGTTTGATCTTATTTAAAGTTGGTTCATGAAAAAATACTTTAACTTTTTACTAATTTGTGTGCTATTTTTCAAGTACATGTTAATTATATAGTAATGAAAGCAGGGATATGAATTATGTGGCATTCAATATTTAAAAAAAAAAAAAAATAATAATAATAACTTGACAAAATTCTCCTTACTAAAGGAGGCGAATATCAAAACTTGAGTAAGCTTTAAAATAATTCTTGTATTGGCTAAGTGGAACAGCGTTGAATAAAAGATTATAACAATACACAACTGCATAAGTTTAACGGGGGACGTTTGGGTCATGTTAGCAAAACGAAGGTAGAAAAAAAAATGGTTTAATTTATTAAGTTTTAGAAATGTATGATATAATCCAGATTTATTAAGGTGACAATGTGAATGCGTTATTGGATTTTGTAATTACAATCCAATTATTTCCAATTATGTATGTGAAATATATAGATCTCCAAAAGTGTTATTTAATTTACCTTCTAATGTGACATCACTGGTAGGTTTAATAAAATATTAAGAAATCGGTGACTGGGCTTTCGTCACTTAAGAGGTTGGTGATCTACTGCTAGCAGATTGCTTTTTTTTTTCTTTTGTGAAGCATCTATGGTCAACATAAATGCTGACTGATCAAGATTGCCAAGCATTTTTGGCAAAACGTAGGCTCACAATTGTGCCACAATGATAACGTGTAGCTCCTTAATATTTTTCCCATTCCTCTAACATATGTGTAACTACCGCAGATATAGTGAAGCTGTTATCCATTTCAGACGCCATAATGGCTCACTTTTTGCAAATATCTTTTGAAAGAACAGTCGGATAAATATTATATTTGAGTACAACTTATTTGAGACCCACCCCCGGAAGTATAGTTCTTATTGTGTTTATTTAAGTGCGTATACTATGGGCTTTGAAAGCGAAGCTGTATGAGCTGAGCAGAGTCAGACACAGTTTTTTTTTATTGCAGTTAAAATAATTATTGTGTATTCAATTAAATAATCAAATAAATATATAAATAAACACACATCGTATATATATAATTTGGACTTAGCACTTTCGTAACGTAATTGTCATAACTCCTCGCAGCCAATTAGTACAAAAAACTTAGTTACCTGTTTCATATTTGTCTTTCCGACAGTAGTGAAAAACAAAAGATACCAAAGCAGTTCGTCAATGTTATACATTGTATGAATACTCTTGCTGAAATGTGCACTGTTTTTGCTTAAAATACAATACTATTATATTGCGTTTAGTTATATATATATATATATATATATATATATATATATATATATATATATATATATATATATATATATATATATATATATATATATCCCGACATTACAGTATATCTTTTGCTCCTTCCCAACTAATATTATAATTAAAATCATTCATATATTGAAATAATCTATTTGTTCGGTTTTCTGGTCGAACATTTCATTTGAGTTGTTCAAGTTTGGTTTCGGGATCTTTTCCACTTTTTCCGACGTAAAAAAAAAAAAAAAAAAAAATAAATAAATGAAAAATGTTATCACCTGTGATGGCATAAATGATACGACCATACTGAGTGTATATTTTAGACCTATCTATTATAATACACATGCAATGTCCATGACCTAATATATCATGGAAAATACAAAACATGTGGTGAGAGAGAGAGAGAGAGAGAGAGAGAGAGAGAGAGAGAGAGAGAGAGAGAGAGAGAGAGAGAGAGAGAGTGAGAGCAACATAAAGTAAGGAATAATAAGGATAGATAGGATGGAACGACAAGGGCGAGACAATGGACTGTGAGATAATGGTGGCAGGGAAGAAGGGAAGGAAGTGGGTTTGACTTCATACACGTCTTTACTACGTGACGTCAAACGTTTTCTGCATTTTTCCTATTTTCTGCTCTGCTCACTCCGATAGCTTTGCCATCGTAGCTGTACTTGGCGATATACTGTACCGTCATAAATCCTGATGTGGTCTCAATAAGCTTTGCCAAAATGTCATCTTGATCCGACTTATGGTTTGAAAGATATTTACAAAAAGCGACTCATTATTGCGTACGAAATGGATAGTAGATAGGACTTGCGGTTGTTTGCAGCTTAAGATTATGTGCTCAAGTTATTTGATATAGTCATTTCCATACATACATTCGTCTGTAGGTATATATATATATATATATATATATATATATATATATATATATATATATATATATATATATATATATATATATATATATATATATATATACACACACACACACATATATATATATATATATATATATATATATATATATATATATATATATATATATATATATATATATAAATATATATATATATATATATATATATATATATATATATATATATATATATATATAGATATATATATACCGTGTTAGGCGGTATATTATTATTAGTATCATTACTTGGTAAGCTACAACTCTAGATGGAAAAGAAGGATGCTATAAGCCCAAAGGCTCCAACAGGGAAAATAGCCCAGTGAGGAAAGGAAATAAGGAAAATTAAACTATTCTAAAATACAGCAATAACACCCAAACAAATATTTCCTATACAAACTGCAAAAACTTTAGCAAAACAAGAGGAAGAAAAACAAGATACCCTCTTAGCAAGCTATGTTTTCCCACGGATATATTCGTATTAGCAGATGGGCAACTTGGTGGAGTATTGATTGCTTTAGATGTGGATGAAATTTCCCCCTAAATCTCGATGAAGTCACTGGCAGCAGGATGGTGGATTGGGTTTAAGGCGAAGGGCAAACTGTGTCTTCTGCTTTCACTCTGGATGCCTTGCGGATGATCTTACTAGAATTTTTATGGACTGGCAGGGGTTACTTGTCTTGGTTAGATAGGCACTGCGCATCACAAAGAACTGTCAATCTTTTGATGTATCTAGCCAATGAATCCTCCATGGATTTATCCAGTCATGGAAAGAGAACATGGCAGAGTGGCCCCAAGTCTCGGATGTAGCGGGTACTAAGAATCTCCCGGTTTATAAATACTAAAAAAAAAAAAAATTAAATTACGTGATTGAAATGTTAAAACCATGAATCAAATTGGGAAATTACGGTGGAAAGTTAATTTATGAAATATAGTTTAGATATCTTGGCCCTAAGTGAAACACGTTGTAAGGGAATTGGTAAGGAAACTTTAGAGTCACCAAGGCAATATATATCTACTTAGTAATATCAGATGGAGTTGGTAGAGAAGGGGTAGGAATGATGATGACACCAACGCAGAAAAGGGATTGACCAAGAGGAGAGTTGTAAATAATCGACTATTACTAGTAAAGTTGAAAACAAAGCAGTGCAATATGAGTTTGTAGCTTGCTATGCTCCAACATATGATTCCGCTGAAGAAAAGAAAGATGAGTACTATGAAGAACTGCAGAAGGTAATGGATGAGATCCCTTCTTAGAGTAATATGAAAATTATGATTTGGAATTCAATGCTAAAGTTAGAAGAAATAATAATGGGATAGAGAATTTGATGTGTGTCAAGGGTCTTGGTGAAATTGCAGAGGAAAATGTAGCACACTTCATTAGTTTCTTTTCAGCAAACAATATTTTCATTGGAGGTACTCTTTTTCATCACAAAATAACATCGACACGTATGCATGAACTTCATCATGTGATAATTACGAAAATCAGATAGATCACATTGCCATTAATAAAGAGAAAAGGAGGACTCTGATAACATGTAAGAAGCTATAGAGATGAGGATATTATTAGTGATCACCAGCTCCTCGTTGCTAAACTGAAAGTAATACTGAAAGCACCCAAGAGAAAGATGGACAGAATACCTAGGTTTGATGCAACTAAACTTTTAGAAGAAGAGCACAGAAAAAAATTTGACATTGAATGTAGGAATCGACATACAGACTTAGAAACTTTAAGAGACGAAGAACAGACAATTAAAGAAGAATGATGTGTTATTAAGAACATATATCAGTCAGTTGGTTGTGAAGTCTTGGGACCCGCAGTTACAACGAAAAAGCATGGATATCGAATGGTATTTGGGATACTATAAAAAGGAGACAAAGACAAAAATTTAATGTTGAATGTTTTCGAAAAATTAATGAAAATTATAAGGTAGAGCATGCTAAGTATTTCAGTATTGATAGTGAGGTCAAAAGAAAAGCCAATAATGACTGGAGAGAATATTTAGACAGTAAAGCAGATGAGGCTGACTAAGCTAAGAATTCAGGAAGTGCCTATAGTGTAAGAATAGCTCATAGAATTATCATTGAGATTTCGACTGGGGCAAAGAAGAAGCATATACCCATCAAAAAGAGAGAATGCTCTGTTATAGCAATAGAAGGTGAAGAAACAATACGTTAGATGGAACACTTTAATGAGGTAATAATAGATAATAAAGAAATAATTTAATTGATAAACCTGAAGTTGATGAAGACCTTGATGTTCCCATAAAGAAATTCAGTGTGTTTGAAGTCATAGATATCCTAAAAAAAAACTAAGGAGATGGAAAGCCCCGGGATACGATGGAATAACTGGCGAGATGATACTGGCCGAAAATGTGGTATAACTGTGGTATAAAGAGGCAAAACCTGAGGAATGGGGAGTTGGGAGTGTTGGTGAGAATAGCAAAGAAAAAAAAATGACGTGACTCATTGCAATAATTACAGATGGCAGGAAAATATATAGTATGCTTATTCTAAAGAGACTGGAGAGAAAGATTGATGAAAAGCTGAGAGAGGAACTACCACGATTCAGAAAAGGTAGAAGTTACATTGACCAGATTTTAATTTCCAGACATGTTGTACAGTAATGTATAGAACATAGAAATCCCCTTTTGATGGCATTTGTAGACTATGAAAAACCCTTTGATACTGTGCACCGTCCAATTTTGTGGAGAGCTCTGCATTATTATGGAATGCCTCTTAAACATGAAAATTGGATTAAGACTATTCATGAGCATAGAAAGTGCAAAGTTAATGTTAATGCAGTCTTATCTAATGAAATTCCAGTGAGAACCCGAGCACTCAAAGAGAATATGTTGTTACCTATATTGTTTATCATTATCATTGATTTTGTAATCCGTAGAACAGCGGGAGATTGTGAAGAAGGATTTGACTGGATTGGTGATAGGAATTTAGCAGAACTAGATTATGCTGATGATGCCTTCCTTGTTAGTAGAACACCACTGGATTTGTAATGCTTGCTTAATAGAATGCATGAAATAACAGACTAGGTTGGGCTGAAGATCAATAGAAGAAAGACAGAGATCATAAAAACGTAGTATGCTATGCAGGATGAAATATAATTGGAAGGAAAAAAGAGTAATGAGTTAGAATTATTTAAGCATAAAGGAATTATGTACTCCAATACAGGGTCTTTAGAAATAGAGTAAACTTTGGAAGCCAAATTGCCTAACGCAAGTATCAGTTATCAGAAATGTTATGGATAGAATTTAGTTATTTTATCTATTTACATATTAAGCAATGGTTGTATGTTTTCTTTACATATTTTTTCTCGCATAACTTAAATACTCGTGGAAAATATCACTTTTTCTGTTTCAGCTGATATCTACAAGTTCCTGTGTCATTGGTAGGAATAAAATAAATTTTGAATTCATATGCAACTATAATATCACCGTCTTATCTTCGTGAATGAAACTATCGATGAAATACGTTTTCATAGTAAAATTACAACGTGATAATATATACTATTCAAATAAATCTGAAGAATATGTCATGTATTTGATGTTGAACATTTTACGCAATATTCTCTTGCCCTATAGTATCAACTTCTCCATTTATTTTCTTTGCATACTGTTTAGGGAATTTAAAAACATTTGAAAAATGTCCCGTCTTTCTACAATCCTGGCATTTCTGTCACGTAGCAGAGCATTTCCTTGCTTGATATGCAAGATGATGAGTTTTACCACACCTATATCATTTGTGTTTTTCCTGTTGCTTTTGCATAATGCTCTGATTCTGATATTTGTGAGCATTAAAGTTCAGCCATTTTCTATGTCTAGTCTGTGACATATTCTTCCTCTGATCATCATTATCTTTCAACTTTGACCCAATCTTGCTAATTTTATAAATTTCAATTCTATTGCCTGTAGAATTACCTATTATATTATTTTGCCTATTTGGTGTTTCTAGGGCTCTATATATAATCAATACCTTCTTTAGTGTTAAAAAGTTATCTTGCAATATTTTTTTTCTTAGCTCCTGTGATATGCAATGGGCAATACTTTGATCTATGATAACATTTTCTAAATCTAGAAGTTCACATAAAACAGCTAGAGTTTTAAGTCTATTCTCAAATGTATCTAGGTTTTTTGGCCTTTCTGATAGGCCTGTGCTGTAAATTATTACCTTTCGAAAAAATTTATTTACCTGAGAAGCAAATTATGTGGTAGGAGCCTTAATCGCAGCTTCACTAGTGTCATCAGTAGGTTGTAGTGTCTTAAACACTTCCCGAACCTCTCCACCGACTGCGTGCAGTTAAATCACCTTCTCTGCATTTTTCATACTACCTAAAGCTTCAATGTATATCTTAAATTCCTCACACCACTGTTGCCATCGTGTTGCAACAGAACTGAGTTCAGCAGCAATGCTGAGATTCTCTGGATGCTTGATGTCCAGAGGCATTTGACTTCTTACCTGAATTGGGTTAGGCAAATGAAATATACGAAATTAACTAACAGTTAATTCTAACCTAATTTCTATGTTGATTGCACCTTTTGTGTGTTTGAGCAACCAAATGTTTGTGATTCTACACTTTTTGTTTTATGTAAACTACCATTGTCTTATGGTGAATTTTTATCACCAAATGGCTACTGGTAAAAAAATTCAATCCTATCTTACTTGCTTCTAACCAATGAAATTATATATGTTGTTTGCTTCTTTATTGACATGCAGATGGAATGTTGAAATGGGGTTATGACATTCCTCTGGTTTATTGCATTCCTGTTGCATGGGGTTACATCAACTACTGCTGTTTTTCTGCATTTGTTCTAAACAATAAAATTATATATGATGTAGGCTTCTTTCTTGACATCTAGATGTAATGTTGAAATAGGGTTATGGAGTTCCTAAAGTTTACTACCTTCCTGCTGCATGGGATTACATCTAGTTGTCTACCTGCTACATGGGGTTACATCATCTGCTGCTGCTTTTCTGAATGGGGTCCCTCTCCACTGTAGTTGCCAATTATGTGATATTTGGTATTAGCTTACTCACCTGGAATAATGAGTTAATTTGTGATTTTATTGAGAACGTTTCTATCCAAGCATGTTCGCCAACTTATCTGGTGTAGATGGGATAGTATCAGAGACTTATTAGAATACGTTTAATTTATCTCAGGCTTACATCTCTGATCTTCTCTAATAACTTGTGAATTTCCAGTGAAAATATGTAAACAAAACTCATAAAGAACTATACAAAAATAACATATGAGCATCACTCTTTAAAAGATTGGATCCTACTGTAATACATAAGTGAGAAGAATCACATCCTAAAACTCAGATAACTAATAAATGAATAAATCTTTCATAATATACGATACTACACTTATTCTGCATATCTAAACATGTTCTATGAATGCATTGCTATGCAACATTACTCTTAATACCCGTGGCGCATTTAGTATTACAGTACATAATACATAACAATTATGACATCCGTTCATGTTTGACCGCTACTATCTCCATATTTTTGAATTTATTAAACTTATTCTTTCACACGGTATGCTATGAGTATTAATTCAACATATTATCACAGAGCAAAATCAATAATATTATTCTATCTTGAACTTCTTATGAAGAAGCTGAATTTTAAAAGCCTGTGGAAACTTTGGGTAAACAAGTGTTGATTGGCTGGGTTGGCTGGGTATGCTAGCAACAAATTCATTGATCGGGAGACCTGATTCTTAGGCAATCGGTTCCTGCTCTTTTTCACATATCTAGTTTCCATGTGGGCCTCTCAATCTCTCTCATGGTTCTCATTAGTTTGTGTGATAATGGGATTTTCCACAACAAGGGAGTTTACGCATGAAAGTATCCTTATTCAAGAATAAAGTAAGAAGTTTTAAGAGATTTTGGTACATGAAAAGAGTTTGATATTTTGGTCTGTGGATCCACAAAAATGCAAAAGCCTTCATTGGTGGAAAGGACATAAACCGTTGGATGCAATAGTGTACGTGACTATGATCAAGACAGAGTTTAAAATTTGTTCAATTATGTAGGCGTCATTAGTAAAAAACAAAATTAAATGATTAATTTAATCACGGACCTCATTTCCTCTATATTATAGACTTTAAAAATTTAACGTTTGATCTTTTTCTTTTTTTTATGCAAAGATGAGGTTGTCAACATTGACTCACATAAGAGTACTGTGTCTTTCGCCAGGGATAATGAATTCACACTTTATTCTGTAAAACATTCTGAGAGGGTACACACAAACACACAGACACATGGACACACAAACGCACAAACACATACACAAAAACACACACAAACACACAAACATATATATATATATATATATATATATATATATATATATATATATATATATATATATATATATATATATATATATATATATATATATATACATACATTCATACATACATATATATATATATATATATATATATATATATATATATATATATATATATATATATATATATATATATATATAACGGATTTTGAGCGAAGCGAAAAATCTATTTTTGGGTGAGATGGCCATGTCGTCCTGATGGAAGTTCCTATAGGGTAGCTTCCTAGGGTATATTACAACTACGGCGATATTCCCAGAGAATTTACCTTAAGGTACCAGAATTCTAACTCCTGGAGCGAGTATCCCTCGTGAAAGGGATATCGCGACATATCAGAGGAGGTATTCTAGACACGTCACATGGCAATCTACATCCTGGACAGAGATTTCGTCTCGTAGGAGGAGATTGGCGAGATACGAATTCGGGAAAGAAAAAGAGGAGCCGCTCCCAAGGCTTCCCTATCCCCCGATTCGTATGCGTGCCTGGCGCCAATCCTGGCGCCATCTGTATTCCTTGTAGCGTACACGAGGTGCTACAGATACTGTATGTAGGGAGGGGTCCTACAGCCCTTTCTTAGAAAGGCAAGGGCGGGTCCATCAGGACGACATGGCCATCTCACCCAAAAATAGATTTTTCGCTTCGCTCAAAATCCGTTTTTTGGGCTCAAGCCATGTCGTCCTGATGGAAGTGTACCAGAGCATTACTGTATCTGTGGATTCTCAGAACGTGCCGTACTCCCCGGAGGTAATTTTTTCCCGGTCGACTAGACCTAGAGACCTAAGATGTTACCGTTATACATCTTTTCAACTAACTATAAACTATGTTAGAGCTTCCTGCCCCCTACAGGGAAGAGTCCTACTAGACTCTGGAAAAGTCTCGAAGAGTACATATATCTATGTATGAATACCAGGCAAGCTAATATAGTGGTCTCGCCCTATATTAAGTAAAGCATAGTTTGTAAAGAACCACTGCGTCAATATGAAATATCGACCAGTTCTCCGCACAATACTTGTATTGGACAAAGGTTTTATATCCGCATAGGAGGAAAACCAATGCAACATAGCTTGCATAAAGGAACAATTCTATTAGAATTATCCCAGATAAGGTACATAGAATGAATGCTCAATTATACCAATAAATTGACACAGGTGAAGAGACGCAAGGTTCTCAAAAACCAGATTATTGACAGGCAATAAATAGACAGGTTAACCACAATTATATATATATATATATATATATATATATATATATATATATATATATATATATATATATATATATATATATATATATATATATATATATATACATAAGAAGAGGATAACCCAAAACTTTAAGCATAAGTATGATAGTAAACAGAGCTTGTTTGTCTGAAAGAAAAAACATTAGATGCCACTTTTAAGATACCGAGGTATCAAAGTCATAAAAGCCTGTATTACAAATCAATGACATTAGCGTTAGAAACGCTCGGCACACATGTCTGCACTTATGCTAGGTTCACCTTCGGAAATGGAACAGTCTGGATGGGCAACACAGTGCCCTCACTTAGTTTGTAGTACAGTATGTAACTACACACTCACCCTGGAATTAATCGTCCCAATTAAGACCACTGTTCCTCGCAGAGTTAAACAGTAGGGTTAACACCGCGACCCACTGCTACCACAGATCTCTTTTAGTTCCTCTACTTGCTTCGCATAGTGGCGAAAGAACACTCTGGAAGACTTCCAGCTAGTGTATGAACGGAGATGTTCAAAATCCATACAATTAAAGAAATTTAAGAATGAGGCAACTTTCCTCGGATCGTGACCTGCGGGTGTATTGTCAGGATCCGCTCTGCGAATAAAATATGTGATTTTCGCTCTGAGTTGATTCAGAGATAAATTTGAGCCTGATGTTTCTCCCCTGAATAGTTGACCACCCTTGAAGTCTGAAGTTCTATGAAGATAGACCTTTAGGCATTCTACTGGACATAGAGATGCATCTTCTTTCAGAGGGCAGATTCTCCAGGGACCCCACCTGTTGGTGGGTAACTCATTCTTGGCGAGAAACGTAGGATCCGGAAACAGGTTCAGTTCTCCTCCATCCAGGAACTGAACACGACCTGCCTCTCTCGAGAGGCTACAATCTCACTAACCCTGGCCCCGGACGCGAGTGCAAAATAGGAAAATAACTTTTTGTGTCAAATCCTTTAACGCACACTCTTCATTGCTCAACAGAGAAGCGAAATGAAGAACTTGTCTAAAGACCATGAAATGGGCTTTGGAGGTGCTGAAGGTCTGAGCCTAGCACAGGCTTTCGGGACTTTATTAAAGATCTCGTTACCTAGGTCGACCTGGAAGGCATATAGAATGGGTCTTGTCAAAGCAGACTTACACGCTGAAATCGTGTTCGCTGCCAACCCTTGACCATGGAGGTGGAGAAGAAAGATAAGCAGAAGTCTGTCAAGATCTCCTGCGGATTCTTCGCCTTGACAAAAGGCCACCCATTTTCTCCAAGATGACTCATATTGCCTTCTAGTAGATTTGCACTTGTATTCCTCTAGGAAGTCTATACTGGCTTTCGAAATCCCGAAACGCTTTCTCACCGCTAGGGAGAGAAAATCATGAGCTGCAGGGTCCGGGTTTTCTGTAATGAAGCGCAGACAGTTGACTTCTGGACTCGCTGGGTCAGAACTGGATCTGGTAGTGGTACAAACTTCAGCTACAGTTCCAATGCCAGGAGGAACCACACGCTGTTCGACCACTTGTGGGCCACTATTGCCGCTACCCTTTGAAGGATCTCAGTTTGTTGAGGACCCTCAACAGAAGGTTGTGAGGAGGGAACAGATAAATCTTGGACCATCTGTTCCAGTCGAGGGACATCGCGTCCACTGCTTCCGCTAAGGGGTCCTCGCACGGGGCACGTACAGGGGCAACTTCTTGTTGTCTTTCGTCGCAAAGAGGTCTATCTGCAGTTCTGGGACTGATTCAGAATGAAGGAGAATGATCCTGCGTCTAAGGACCATTCCGACTCTATCGGTGTGAACCTGGATAGAGCGTCCGCTGTCACATTGCGGACTCCTTGAAGGTGAACTGCCGACAGGTACCACTTCTTCTTTTCCGCCAATCGGAAGACGGCCAACATCACCTGGTTGAGAGGTGGTGACCTCGATCCTTGTCGATTCAAGTATCTCACAACTACCTCGCTGTCTATCACCACCTTATGTGGATCGAGTGACGCGGGGAGACTTTCTTTAAGGTAAGGAGCACTGCCCTAGCTTCTAGAAAGTTTTATGTGAAAGGTCTTGAATAGCCTGGACCAAGTCCCCTGGACTTTTTTCCGATGAGAGTGACCTCCCCATCCCTCCTTCGAGGCGTCTGAGTGAATCGTCACCGACGGGGGAGGTGGCTGAAAAAGAACCGACTTCTTTAGATGTCTGGCTTGGGACCAAGGCCTGAGAAGAGTACTTAGCCGAAGCGGCTGGTCTTCTCAGATCTCTTCACGCGTTTGATGCATAACTTCTCCAAACTCCGATTGCATCCTTTAGCTGTGCCCTTAGCACTGGGTCTGTCACCGAAGCAAACTGGAGAGAGCGCAGTACTCTCTCCTGCTCGTGTCTTGATATCCTTTCGGAATCTTGAAGTCTCTTGACAGAACCCGCTATCTTCTTCCTTTTCTTCGCCGGGGTGGAGAAACGGTGTGACAAAAGGTCCCAGTGGATTCCCAGCCACTGGAACTTTTGAGATGGAGAAAGTCGAGACTTTTTCTGTTGATCTTGAAGCCTAGGTACTCTAGGAACTGGATCACTTGACTGGAAGCTTGCAAGCATTCTGTCTCGGATGCTGCCCACACCAACCAGTCGTCCAGGTAGGCTACTACCTGAATTCCCTTTAGGCGTAATTGTTTGAGAGCTACGCTCGCAAGCTTCGTAAAAATCCTTGGGGCTATGTTTAGCCCGAATGGCATGGCTCCGAAGGCGTATAGTCTTCGTTGTAGCCTGAACCCTAGGTAGGGGGAGAGTCGATGGCTAATTGGAATGTGCCAATTGGCGTCTGACAAGTCTATAGAGACGGAATATGCCCTCTTGGGCAGTAAGGTCCTTATGTGTTGCAGTGTTAGCATTTTGAATTTGCAATTCACTATGAACTTGTTGAGTGGCGACAAGTCCAGAATGACTCTGAGCTTTTCCGAGTCTTTCTTGGGAACACAAAACAGCCTCCCTTAGAAATTGATGGGCTTCACCCTTCGGATCACCTTTTTTCTCCAACAGTTCTTGAACGTACTCCTCCATAACGGGGGTGGAGTGTTGGAAAAACCGAAGGCACGGGGGTGGAGTGCTGTACCAGCTCCCGCCCAGACCATTCTTGAGTAGGCTGTGGGCCCAGGGATCGAAGGTCCACCGATCCCGAAATTTCAGAAGTCTCCCTCCTACCGGTATCACCTCACTTGGACTGCCGTCCTGAGGTCTTGCCTTCTGGACCACGACCACCCCTGAATCTCCTTCCCCTTGAGGGGCGTCTAGACGAGCCTCTGGCTGCTCCTCTAGGCTTTGCTCGCAAGGAAGTAGACTGCCCTTCGAACGCTGGGGTGAATGCCGTGGACTGTGTCGACACGGCCTGGGGTACCCACTGAAAGGTGGTCGGGGTTTGTGCCACGATCTGGGGCACTGGGGGCAATGGCAATTGCAGTTGCTGTGGCTGTCTAAGAGGCTTGGCTGGCCGAGACGGTAGCCTAGTCCTCATAGTCTTCCTCTTTGGTTGAGGACCCTCATCCGGGGAAGACTTTCTTTTGATAGCCAGGCCCCACTTCTGGAGAAGGTTTCTATTCTCCAAGGCGGCCTTATCAACAACTTCTTTGACCAAGTCAGTAGGGAAAAGGTCTTTTCCCCAAATGTTGGAGGAGATTAGTTACTTTGGCTCGTGCCTCACCGTAGCCGAGGTAAACACGAACTCCCTACAAGCTCTCCTTGCCTTGACGAAGCCATAAAGGTCCTTCGTCACTGTGGCCAGATGAGGCTTGGCCACTACCATGAACATTTCATGGACCTTGGGGTCACTTGCCATCGTCTCGAGAGTAGTCTGAAGAGACATTGAGGCAGTCAGTCTTTCTTTTGTATCGAACTCACTTCGCAAAAGAAAGTCAGACAGCTTAGGGAGGTCCTTGCCGAACTGACGTCCGGCAATATCAGCCTCCAACTTTCCCACTGAGAGCGTAAGATGGACGTCCTTCCAGTCTTTGTGGTCCATAGGCAGGGCCAGCGACAAGGGTTTACACTCCTCTAGGGAGGGGCAAGACTTGCCGGCCTCGATTGCTTTTAGTACAGCCAGAAACCCTTTCTGTAAAAAGGGGAAGGCTCTAGTAGGCGAGGACACAAAGGAAGGGAGCTTCCTATTCAATGCGGCTACCTTTGAGTTAGAGAAGCCCCTCTCTTTCATCGAGGATGAAAGTAGAGCTTGAGCCTTAGCATGGTCCATCACTATGACCTCCTTCGGCTCTGTCTCCTCCTTTGAAGCTGGTTCCTTCCTCAGCCGGACATAACAGTCCGGATATGATGCCTTGCTGGGCCAGAATTCCACCTCCTCCAGGGGAACTGAGCCCAGCTTATCCGAGATGACGATCTTTCCAGTCGTCATCGGCATGTGCTCAGCATACCTCCATGGGTTAGCATCTGAGCACAAGGGAAGGTCTTTCACATTGAGCTTTTTCTGGGGCCCATGTGATTCTGCAAGGCACTGCATTCGCAGTTCCATTGCAGCCGCCTTCTCCTGATTCTCCTTCTGCATTTGTTGGATCATTCCAACAATAGAAGAGAGGGCCTGTCCCAGCTCTACTGGGAGACCGGCCGATGTAGAGGGGCTTGAACTTCATCCTGGGCTTCTGCCAGGAGGTCTTCCTCCTGACACCCGTCCACATCAGACATCCTGTCATCTAGCTGGATGTCTTGCATCGCGACCGCGACTTCAGCATCCTCCTGGATCTGAACTTAGGGGATCTCCTCTTGAGGCTGGGGAATCACTGCATCAGCTGATGCCTTAGGGAAAGATACGCCCTCATCTTCTCACTTGGAAGATAAGGGCCAGAAGTGTTCTTTTGGAAGCCCCTTACCCAGGTACGAAGTTTCTTCCTAGCTATTTAAATGTCTCAGTAATCAGGTTAGTGCACACAGTACATACCTGAGGGTCCCAATACCGGAGATCATCCTTGGAGACAGCGTATGCTGCGTGTCTCCTACAAAACTCATGTCCGCAGAGGTTCTTGCTGCTGACATTGCAGAAAGCACTTCCCCACTTCGGAGTGTCCTTCTGTAAAGAGAAGAAATTTCCATGAGTATCAAGTGAACTATGTATCACTGGATATGCATAGTATAGCATAACAATTCAGAAAGGAAAGACACACACTTGTGTTTCCCTCACAACCCATTGTTGCAGCCTTCCAGATAATAAAATCAAAATGGTTTATCTCTTCTAGAGTAACCAATGCAAGGTTTCCAGAAGAAACAGGTGGAGCTCACACCTAAGCAATGATTTTAAAATCCTGGATAATAGACAGGGAAGAACTCAGCTTCCTATCTGTAGGGCAACAGCAAAGGGATGTGCAAGAAAAAACAATAGTGTTAGAAGACACAGTGCTGTACCAAAACCCTTACCATAGTTTTCTTCTTACTGTATATGTTACACTGAAGAATACTAGTACAGTATAGGGGGATGTGTGCCGGCCTGCCTTTGCCGGCCGGCACACACCACAACTAGCTTTAAAGTATACTACTTAACAGCTATAGGGCGGCAGCACTCTGGTTCAAATGCCTGTGCCGGTCGGCAGCAACTGCCGGCCGGTAACAGCCAGTGTTGGCCGGCAATGGCTGCCGGCCAGCAACTACACAAGGTAGTACCCAGCTGCCGGCCACACTCTTGGTAACCGGCAGACAAGGGCTGACATAAGCCGGCCGGCAAAGGTACAAGACCGATGCCAGCTGGCAGCCAAAGAACCAGAGGAATACACCTGCCCGGCTGCCGGCCTCATAGGCCGGCAGCCGGGACAGGTACAGCACTAGAAGAAAAATAGAATGGATGCCGGGATAAGAGTGTACACAACCTCCAAGCCCGGCAACCGAAAGAGTGCATATAAGGAAGAGGAGAAACTAATTCAGGCTTCCTTGACCAATGCCGTCCGGCTCTGCCGGCAGGCATGGATGAGGGACCAAGAGAGGTCCGGGCAGCACTCGAAAACATAAGACCCTTGCCGGCCAGCAGCTCTGCCGGCCGGCAAGGGGCTGAGTCAATTCCACATCCTAACCTATACTAGGTCCAGATGTAGAACGACGTACAGTACAGTAATGGCTCGGCCATTACGAAGAAAGAGGGGGAAGTGACAAGAGGGTCCTGCCAACCTTGCTTTAGTGACAGATCACCCGCAGCCAAGAAACTTATCTTAGCCTAAGGGAGATCTAAGGGGAAAGGCCAGCAATACTTGCCAGCTTCCAGAGCACCAAAGCAAGGAAGGCGTTGCTACTCCCAAGGGAAGAACTTATCCTCCCCCGAGAACAGCAACAAGGACTAGTCTGGTAGATCACAAAAGAAGGAATCATATCCACAGAAACCTTCGGTAGTGACCTAAGGGAGCTAAGCTCCCTTTGTATGTGTTAGGTCAGCGAGGGGGACTCAGCCCCAAGCCAGACAACACAGACTCAGACTAAAAACTCTGTTGTTCTGTCCCTCTTGAACCATAACTACAGGAACAGGAAGGTACAGTAACACCCTAGTATAGTTTTATCGAAAATAAATTCGGAAAAAACAACTTAGGGATAAGCCCAAGGCTTAAACAGAGGGAAAGGGATTGCATACCTTCTCCGAAGAAAAGAAAGCAACCGCGGAGTATGATAAAGTATACTAAGGCTCCATAAGCAACTAGCCTAGGCACCAAGAGAATCGATTACCTAAATCACCGAAACTCACTCGTATACTATCTTGGAAATATTCCACACAGTCTAAAATGTATAAAATATAGCCTAAAGCTTCAATAAAATTTTAATTACACTCGGAAAAACCATAATCATGCATGAAGTACTAGGACCAAACGACTAGGCTACATGGCCTAGCGTAGACCAGAATGGCGAATACTTCGCCAAATAATACTAAGCACGAAAGGAAATCCTATGTAATGCTAAATAGCTAAAATTTATTAAAGCAAAACAACCAGGAATGTCGCTCTGACTAACTAAT
>NC_090737.1:77513524-77553524 GCF_036898095.1 Palaemon carinicauda
TATTAAGAAAAATATTAAGAGGTGGTTTTTTAATAGTTGTATTAAGTAATCAACTAGTTTTGTTTCAGGTGTTACGTAAGAGACATTTGGATATTCATTGTTCATATATATTGCTGTCTGGGAATTACGTATATTCTCAGAGATCGAGTATTACTTATATGTAACAGATTTATGTTGAACTAAACAGGTGAGTTTGGAGCTCCGGAGTTTTTGTAATTTTGCAGCCGTAATATATATTGTCTGGTGTCCTTACCCTTGAGATGGAGCGAGTCTGTTTTAAATATTGGTGATAACAGGGCAGTGGTTTCATTAAAGGTTTGAACAGTTTAGTGTTGATAGGATTCTCTTTGTTATTAGGATATATTTTTTGAGAGAGGTGTGATATTTATAAAGTACAAGATAGTACAACTAATATGCAAGAGTTTTTGAAAAACCCAATTGTTCCGGAATTGTCAGAGACTAATGTAACTAAATCTCAGTGCCTCTCTATTTTATTGGCATGTGGTTGCCATGCAATGCGTGGGATGATCAAAGCTCAAATCAAGTGTCCAGCATTAGAAGCTTTGATAGTCTTGGGAAAGTTGTCGGAAGGAGATAATGTAGCAGCTCGCAAACTTTTGGAGAATGCTGAAGCAGAATATGTAGCGAAACAAGGATCAGTTGACCCACAAATGTAAGGAATAAAAGCGAATTTAGAGGAAGAGATTATACGAATTACATCGGAAAAAAATTTGATTAGGTTGAAGATGATAGCAGAACTTGAGGAACGAGAAGAAAAAAGATATAGGTGTAGCCAGAGAAATCGCTAAACATGGGAGCAAAATGTAAGCCAGAGTGGAAGAAAAAGATAGGGAATGGGATGAAGGAAAGAGATAAGAAGCAAGAGAAATTGCAAGAAGTGAAGAAAAACACAGGAAATTGAAAAAATGAGAAGGAAGAGGCTAGAGAAACTGAATGACATGCGAGGGAGTTGGAGCTAATGAATTCTTGTGAAAGGCCGGCAACGCAAACAGAGATGACCCCTACTATGCAAGATCCCATGTTTAATGTGACAAATGTGCAGATGTTAATTCCAAAATTCACAGAAGACAAAGCTGACGAATTCTTCAATCATTTTAAAATGGCCGCGTCAAAGATGGAATGGCCAAGAGATAAATGGTCCGTGATTTGCAGAGTGTCTTCATTGGGAAAGAACAGAGTGCATATCTATCCTTGTATTATATATTAACGTAATTTTTTCTTTTGTTAAAGTCAGCCTTGTTATTGCAATTTTGTTTTAGGTAAAATTAGCATAAGGTTTAGTTAATAAGGTTTCAGTTGTAAATATTTTTTTTTTCCAAGTGCTGTTTTAACCTCCTCCCTGCTGGCTTGAAAATTTATAAGTGTCTAGTGTACTGCTTGTTTTTTTCTGTGTTTTTCGAGTCCTTGGTGAGAAGAGACACCTGTGTTTACGTGTAAGGAACTCAATTGCTTGAAGACATAGTTCGAGCTCGCCACTCCCCTGACCTACTGCAGCAGCTGGCTTATGTGAGCGTTTTCGAGGATTGCGATGCCAAAGTTTGACGGCTTTAAGCAGGTGGATTTTGGCCACCTTCGGTGACTTGTGATTCCTGTGTGTTCTCTTTTGCGGTCCTCAGCGCCGACGTATTAATCCCGGCATCAAGGTGGACGCGGGAGGGACATCGCCGTCAACGCGTTTTAGTGATCATAGGCAGTTGTGGGAGCTTTGGAGCTCGTGGTGACAAGTAGGGAGGCAGATATTTTTTACCTTTTTTGGTTAGGGACCAGAGCTTCCTTTCCCTCCCTTTGATAAGGAGTCCTGCTAAGCTGCACTCCCTACGGTAGTTGAGTGATGATGTTTTTATTGGAGTCGCTACTTTGTTTGGAGCAGGGGGTGATTTCATCTAGCCCCAAAGAGTGTGAGAATATATATATTTTTTTGTGTGCTTAGTTATTTAATTATTTGATTCTCTCTCGTTGAGAGTGTGGTGCTTCACGTTGAGAATTTTATTAATATTAATCTCTGTCTCAGTGTGTGCCTTTTTAGATATTAATGTTCGTATGGTAAATTGTTAATTGTTAATTCAAATTGTTAGGTAGTCACAAGGCTGACTATTCTCAGTTTTGTTGCTAATAAATATTGTTAAGTTTTCCCAAGTGTTTTAGTTTCCGCTGACCAATTTGCTGTTGGGTATTTTTATAAACACTGACCTCTCTTATCGTGCAATAAGAACTTGCACCACAACCCGACAAGGGTCATAACATATTTGGCGACCGTGACAGGATAGAGAGCTCAGGGTATCCGGTACTTTGCTTGGTGGAGCGACACTCGGGTGGACTCATCAATATTTATTTTTTTGGTTTTATTCGTGCTTTTCTCCCCTGAATTTTTTTATTTTGTTTTACGAAATGGAGGAATTTGTTTTTGATCGAGCTGAATTTTTGGGGTCAGTTGATTGTATTAAGTATTTGCCCCTGCTAGGTAAGAAACAATTAGTTGAGTATGCTAAGAGGTTGGGTGTTCCGCGGATATCAACGGACACCAGAGCAGAGATATTGGTAGCAGTTAGGGATGAAATAAAACGGGAGTTAGCTGAAGCTGAACATTCATTGAGTGAGAGTGAGGTAATTGGTGATGGTGAAGAGAGTTTGAGTGAGCTTTTACAAGAGGACAAAGTAAGCATGAGGGCAGGTCTAACTCTGTTCGAGGATCCTCCAGACGTAGATACCATTTACGAGGGTCCAGCAATGTTTCCCAAGAGTCCGGGTAATGTGTCCTCTAATCCATTATTGACCCCCTCCCCCCGCCCTGATTCTGTACCCTTCAAATCTCTGGCCCCTGTTAATGCGTTGGGTGACTCCAAGGAGGAGAAGGAATACAACCTTATTTTTAAATGCATAGAGTTGCAAAAAATGAAGTTTGAAGAGAACGAGTGGGTAAGGTGTCATACGTTGGAGATGGGGAAATTAAATATAGAGATGGTTAGGTTGCAGGGGGCTAATTTGATAAGTTCCCCTAAAGATACCTTCTAATATCGATTTAACATAGGTACTGCACTAAAATTGGTGCCAGTGTTTGACGAAAAGAATGTCTGTGAGTTCTTCAAGGCATTTGAGCGTGTGGCCTCCGGATTGTCTTGGCCAACATAAATGTGGACTGTATCAATACAGTTTAGGTTAGTGGGCAAGGCAATGTGGGTGTATAATGCCTTGGAGGAGGGAGTAGCTCGGGATAACCAGAAGATAAAAGCCTTAATTTTAAAGTCTTACGACTTGGTCGCTGAGGCCTACCACCTCCGGTTTCGAAACTATACGAAACACCCTGCGCAGTTTTTCGTGGAGTTTGCCCGCGTCAAGGAGGAACAGTTCGACGACTGGCTGAAAAGTCGTCAGATAGTCACTTTCGCTGCATTACGTGAACTATTGCTCCTTGAGGAGTTTAAGAAGGCCTGTTGCAGGGAGTTGAGAGTTCACCTGGAGGAAGTAGAAAATTTGAAATTGAGTAGTGCTGCTGAGTTAGCAGATGAATTTGTATTGACTCACCATTCAGGTAGCGGTAGTTTTACTTATAAGACTTAGATAATTAAACATCTTGCTCCCCTAATGATGGTAGGAGAGGGGAAACCTCCTCGTCGTCTCCCCATTTCACTAAGAATGGTAATATTAATTCTAATTCTTTTGCAGGTGATAGGGATGTGGGTAGAGTCCAAGGAGGCCCCGTCCCGCTAAGGTTTTTGCCAACAAAGACTTCCCAGGTGTGGGAAGTAACAGGTGTAATGGAAATAGAAGCTCAAGCCGTAAAGGAAGCAGTTTTTGGTGCAACAAGCCCTGGCATTTCAAAAACCATTGTAATACTCCTAGGATGTACCCACAGGGCAATAATCAAAGTCCTGAACTCTTGGTGAATAATAAGTCAGAGGTTAGTAGCAGTAGTCCTGTAGACAGACCTGTAGTAGATAAGAGTAGTTCAGTAAATAGTAGTAAGCCTAATGCTCCTAAATCCCAATCATGACTCAAGTACGACAAGAATATGTGGCCTGGAAAGTTGATTTTTTATTCTCGTGTTGTCCAGGTAGAGTTTTTCAGGGACACTGGTTCTGTTTGGTCATTAGTCATGAAGAGGGCTCTGAATGGTTTTAGAAAATATATTAGAAATATTTTATTGTTAGGAGGTTTTCCGGATTCAGTTGTGTCTGCTCCTTTGGTTGATGTCCGCATGTCTTTTCCAAGATATGATTGTGTCACTAAGTTGGCTGTGGTGGATAGTCTACCTATCCGGGGTATTGATGGTATTGTGAAGGCGCCGAGTAAGGCTGTGAACTCAAAGGCAGGTTGGAAACGACTGAGTTATATTATTGTAGAACATTCTCCTTATATACAAAACCTCAAGGCAACAGAACATAACAAGTTCACAAGACAGACAATATTACAGAGGAAAAACCAGACATGAATTTTCATGTTCGTTTTAGTGCGAGGGAAGAGCGCAGATACAAGCATAATATATACAAAAGAAATTATGTACAATTGTGTGAAACACGGTTGGTACATGGCTCCCCCCCTAAAAATGACATACTGTACATGTTAAATAGGGCGCCCTGATTTAGAGAGGCGAACTGCAGGCGGGTCATCTGGCAGAAGATAAGCAGGTTTTAGACGATCAATGGAGACCCAGTCTTCTTTGCCCCGAATTTTTAGGAGGAATGCTTTCAGACTGCGTCGGATCACAAGGAAAGGGCCCGTGTAAGGGGGCGTTAGTGGTGGCTTGCTGGTGTCGTTGCGCAGGAAGACGTGCGTTGCAGAGTGCAAGTCCGTTGGTATGTGATGCTTCGCTGGGGGCTTGTAAGTCTGGCGGCACGGAGTAAAATTTCCCACGACGTGACGTGTGCGCTGGAGATCGTCGGAGGAGGTTGTAGAAGGAAAAAAATCGGCAGGGACGACCAACGGATCGCCATACACCATTTCAGCTGCCGAGACGTCGAGGGCGTCTTTAGGAGTGGTCCTTAGTCCAAGGAGGACCCAGGAAAGCTGAGTAAACCAGTTGCAATCCTTGCAGCGGGACATCAAAGCTGCTTTGAGGGTGCGATGAAAACGTTCAACCATTCCATTGGCAGCAGGGTTGTAGGCCGTTGTCTGATGTAGGGTGATGCCCAGGAGATTCGCTAATGACGTCCACAATTGGGAGGTGAAGGTGGTTCCCCTGTCAGAAGTAATATGCTCAGGGATACCGAATCTTGAAATCCATCCAGAGGGTAAGGCAGATGTACATGAGGCGGACGTTGCAGTTTCCATGGGAATGGCTTCAGGCCAACGAGTGGAGCGGTCGATGACGGTAAACAGGTAACGATGTCCTTGTGATGTGGGTAGGGGGCCTACAACGTCGACGTGAATGTATGCGAAACGACGCTGAGGTTGAGGAAAGGTGCCCACTCCTGAATCCGTGTGTCGATGTACTTTGGAAGTTTGGCAAGAAGTACAGGCGCGGACCCAATCCTTAGCATCCTTAGAAATGCCGTGCCAAATGAACTTTGCCTTCAGCAGCTGTGCAATAGAACGGCATGAGGGAAGTGAAAGGCCGTGGATGAAATCAAACACCTGTCGGCGCATGGGAGCAGGAATCCAAGGTCGCGGTCTACCAGTACTGACGTCACAGAGGAGGGTGGTGTTGGAGTCTTCGAGGGGAAAATCTTCCCAACGAAGGGACGTGCAGGATGTCCTACAAGCTTGATACTCTGGATCCTGTCGTTGGGCTTCAGCCTGGGCATTGTTATCCAATCCCAGTTGAACGGCAGCCAACGTGTTTCTTGACAGGGCATCGGCAATGTGATTCATTTTCCCAGGGACGTATTGGAGTGTGCAATTGTATTCAGCCACGGCGGAGAGATGTCGGCGTTGACGGGCGAACCAGGCGTCAGACTGTCGAGTGAAGGCGTGCACCAGAGGCATGTGGTTTGTGCGAATGACGAAGGGCGTACCTTCTAAGAAATAGTGAAAGTGACGGACAGCCAAGTGCACCGCCAGCAAATCTCGATCGAAGGTAGAATAACCCGATTCTGCCTTGGGCAGTTTTCTGCTGAAGAAGGCCAATGGGCTGGGCGAGCCTATGACCACCTGCTCGAGTACTGCACCAATAGCGACGTCGCTGGCATCGGTGGAGAGAAGGAGAGGGGCGTGTGGGATAGGAAAAGTGAGAGCCGCAGCAGTTGATAGGGCCTTCTTTGCATTGCAAAAGGCTGCTTCTTGAAGGGGACCTCACTTCAGGCCCTTTGGCTTGCCCTTGAGGGAGGCGTAGAGGGGAGGAAGAGTGGCGGCAATGGCTGGCAGAAAACGGTGATAATAGTTGATCATGCCCAAGAATTCCTGCAGAGCTTTGACGGTCGAGGGCGCGGGTAAATTCTGAACGGCTGCTACCTTCTCAGGGAGGGGAAGGACTCCTTCAGGAGTGATACGGTGCCCTAAGAACGACACTTCGTTGGCGCCAAAGGTACACTTGTCGTACCGGACTATAAGGCCGTTTTGTTGCAGGCGGTCGAGCACGATACGCAGGTGACGGAGGTGTTCCTCTTTTGAGGAGGAGAACACAAGTATGTCGTCCACATAACATACACAGAAAGGGAGGTCCCCTAAGATGCCATCCATGAGATGTTGAAACGTTGCACCAGCATTACGAAGGCCAAAACAGGAGTAATTGAAGGTGTGTGCCAAACGGAGTGGTGATGGCAGTCTTGGGGATGTCTTCTGGGTTCATAGGCACCTGATAATACCCCTTCAGGAGGTCGAGCGTCGAGAAAACCATCGCTTTGTGCAGGTATTAGGTTACATCGGCAATGTTTGGGAGGGGGTAGTGATCCGGTTGTGTTTGCATGTTCAGGCGCCTGTAATCCCCCCACGCGTAGGGAGCCCTTTTTCTTCAGAACGATGTGTAAGGGTGACGACCATGGGCTGGAGGCCTTTTGGCAAAGGCCCATTTTCTCCATTTCGGCGAACGTCTGTTTGGCGGCTGCCAATCGTTCCGGTGCCAGACGTCTGAATTTTGCAAAGACTGGGGGTCCCGTCGTCTTGATATGGTGATAAATACCGTGCTTGGCAGGAACCGTGGGCGTTTGGCGAAGTTCTGGACGGAAAACTTCCGGGTACGACGTGAGGAAGTGGGCGTAGGCATCCGTGGGTGCGCTGATGTGGAGAGTGAGGTTAGAGGGGGCGGGTTGAAGAGGTGTCGACAAGTACGAGTCTGCGTTGACCAATCGTCGGTGGGCGACATCGACCAGAAGGTGGAAATGAGAGGGGAAATCCGCACCGAGGATTGGCATTGTGACGTCAGCAACGAGAAATATCCAATTGAATTTACCGTTTCCGTACGATAATGTGAGGTTCTCGTAACCGTAGGTGGGTATCGCAGATCCGTTGGTAGCTACCAAGCGGACGTCGACAGATGTAGACAGACTACGTTGTGCCTTGAAGAGTTTCCTTGGCAAAAGAGAACGACAAGCACCCGTGTCTACCAAAAATCGCACGCCTGTTCCTGCATCCTGTAAAAAGAAAAGATTAGAAACATGGGAGGCCACCGCCACAAGCAATGGCCTACTTACACGTTTTTTGGCCACTGACAATCTTTGGCACATTTCTTCGCGGTTGCCCCGAATCTGAAGTGGTAGTAGCAAAACTGCGGCGGATGGGAGGTAGTAAGTGGCTGAAGAAGTCGTTCGTTGGGGCGCGAGCGATTGGTGGGTGGTGGGCGGCTTTGTCGCCGCTTCGGCACGTCACGGGGTTGGGGTGTATGTCCTACGGCATTCATGTCAGCTTCGGTTGACGTTGAATAGGTATCCTCGTCGTCAGGGGTAGAGGCGTTGATGGAGGTCTTGAAGTAGCTGTCCATAAGGGCGTCGGCTTTGGTCATCAAGTCCTTTACGGGTAAACTATCGACATCGGGTATGGCAGCGCATACAGGTTCAGGTAAACGGCGTATCCAAAGGGCACGGAGTAGGTTCACCTCACAAGGAGAGCCCTCTGCGGCAGGTTGAAGGCGAGCGATACTGGTCATTTCCCTGAGGGCAAGCGAAGCCCTTTGATCCCCCAACGGTTGTTGCGAGAGCTGAAAAAGCTTTGCTATACGGGCGGCTGGCGACGGCGAGTACTGCTGCAGAAGATATGTTTTGAGGGCGTCATACGCTATTGGGGTGTCTCCTTGTTCACAAAGCCAGTCGGATATTTCTGGGACGGTATCCTCGGGTATCGCCGCGAGAACATAATCCGCTTTGGTGGTTGAGCGAGTCACGCCCCTGATACGAAAGTGGACTTCAGCGCGTTGAAACCAAGGAAATGCTTCTCTGCTGGCGAACGGTGAAAGTTTCAATGGGGCGGCCAACTGCTGTAGTAGAGTCCGTCTCCGTCATAGTACCAACGATGAAGGGGCGAGGGAGGTGGGGGTGGAAGGCAGTGGGAGCGAGTCGACTTCCGGGGTCACCAAAGTGACGGCGCCGAGTAAGGCTGTGAACTCAAAGGCAGGTTGGAAACGACTGAGTTATATTATTGTAGAACATTCTCCTTATATACAAAACCTCAAGGCAACAGGACATAACAAGTTCACAAGACAGACAATATTACAGAGGAAAAACCAGACATGAATTTTCATGTTCGTTTTAGTGCGAGGGAAGAGCGAAGATACAAGCATAATATATACAAAAGGAATTATGTACAATTGTGTGAAACATGGTTGGTACAGTATCCTGGGAAATGATATGCTGGATAGTGAAGGACAGGATCTGTTCCCTATATTAATAGTAAATGCTAGTCCCATGGCTGTAATGACTAGGTCTGCAGCAAAATCTGCTAGTTTACTTGATGTGGAGAACGATGAGCACTTAATGTTAAGTAGTGCAGAGTTAGATGTTTTAAGGCCCGGGCCAGTAGAGTAGTTTTAGTGATGTAGTTCATATGAAACTTAATTGGGAGAGAGCTGCTTTTATAAAAGCTCAAAAAGATGAATTTTATTTTGATATGGGTGATGTTGAGGATCAGACTAAACCTAGGTTTGGAGCTGTAAAGGGCTTATTATATGGGTTTAGTCGTCCCACATCCGATAATTTGAATAAAATTGGTCGGGGGGAACAGATTGTGGTACTTTCTCAATTCAGAAATTCTGTTTTGGAGTTAGCTTATATTATTCTGATTTCAGGTCATTTGGGTGTGGTAAAAACTTTTCATAGCCTGGCTAGGTATTTTGGGGGGCCTGAAATTAAATTGAGTGAGAAGCAGTTTGTCAGAGAGTGTGAGACTTGTCAGGTTCTCGGTAAACTAAATCTGGGAATCACTAAAGCCCGGTTGCATCCCATACCTGCTATAGGTGATCCATTTTCTGAGTTAGTAATTGATGTGGTAGGTCCCTTACCCAAAGCTAAAACAGGTTACGTATATTTACTAACTATCATAGATAGAGCCTCTCGCTTTCCTGAAGCTATACTTATGAGGCGTATTACTTCCAAAGTTGTCTTTGAAAAATTAATGGATTTCTTTTTCAGGTATGGACGAATTTTACGAGTAAGGTATTTAGGGGTAAGTATACTGAACTGGCCATTCAGCACGTTACCAGCGTACCTTATCACCCGGAGAGTCAGGGGGTGGTGGAAAGGTTCCACCAAACCTTCAAGTCTGTACTGAAGAAACATTGTTATGATCATGATAGTGACTGGGACAAAGCCCTCCCTTTTGCCCTCTTTGCTATCAGGAATCACCCTATCTCTTCCACTGGTGTAGCTCATTTTGAGTTGGCATTTGGGCACATGGTTCATGGACCATTGGAAATTGTTTTTGAAATGCTCAAATGCAACTGGAAGGATGAAATAAATGTTAAAAGGTTTGTGGAAGACTTGAAGGGAAGAATGGTTAGTGCCTGGAAGTTTGCCAGGGAAAATTTGGAACGGTCCCAGTCAGTAATGAAGAACAGCTTTGACAAAAAGGTAAAGGTACGTTTATTTGAACCTGGGGAGTTGGTTTTTGTGCTGAGTGTGGACCCGGATAGTTTTCTCGAACCAAGATATAAGGGCTCCTGGAAGGTTTTGAGGAGACTATCAGAGGTTAACTATGAAATTGAGGCTCCGGTTCAAGCCGTAAATGTAGAATATTTCATGTTAATCATCTGAAACCTTATATTGGTAAGCAAGGTGATCCACTAGCGATAGTGTCCGAGCCTGTGTCTGTGGTATTGGATGTGCCTTCCAAGGACTCTGACGAGTTAGGGTGTCAGTTTCCTTCAGATGCATTGGTGAAAATATGAAAAATTTTGAGATGATAAAAAAATGTTTAGATCATTTATATGGTAACAAACGGGAGGATATGCTTACTTTAATTTATTCCTTTACAGATAATTTTCAGGATGTTCCAGGTAGGACAAACATTTTAAGTCATGACATTGATGTAGGTGATGCTTCCCATATGAAGTAGGTCCTTACTGGCAGAACCCAGCAAAATGGGATTTGGTTAGTAAGGAGATAGAGTATATGTTGAAACATAACCTTATGCAACCATCTGTAAGTCCCTGGAGTTCTCCCATTGTATTAGTAAAGAAAGCAGACTGTAAGTTCCGCATGTGTGTGGACTGCCGTAAAGTGAACACCAATACGAAAAATTATTCTTTTCCTCTCCCTCGTATTGATGATTCTCTGGATCGGATTGGTTCTGCCAAATTTTTTACTAAGCTGGATCTTTTGAAGGGTTATTGGCAGGTTTCATTGTCCGACCGAGCTTATGAAGTATCCGCATTTGTCACTCCGTTTGGCCTATACGAGTGTAAGGTTATCTATTTGGGGATGAAAAATGTTGCATGTACTTTTCAAAGGCTCATAAATAAGGTAATTTGTGGTCTGGAAGGAGTGGAAATTTATATTGATTACTTGGTAGTATATAGTACTGACTGGGATACCCACATGTTAAAGTTACGTAGGGTTTTTCAAGCCCTTAGGTCTGTAGGGTTAGTTGTTAATTTGGCTAAGTGTGAATTGGGCCACGCCAAGGTTTGTTATTTTGGTTGTGAGGTTGGTTTAGGTTAGGTGGCTCCGAAACAAGCTAAACTCGAGGCAATTATAATTTCGAAAAGGCCTGGTAATGTTAGAGAGGTAAGAAGAGTGCTGGGCATGACGGGTTATTACCGCAGATTTGTGTGTAATTACTCTGATCTGGCTCAGCCTCTTACTAGTTTATTAGAAAAAGGAAAAAAGTTCTTATGGTCGTATCAGTGTGAAGAATCTTTTAATAAACTTAAATCAGTATTAATTACTAACCCCATTTTGAATTCCCCAGATTTTCAAAAACCTTCTATTATAGCAGTAGATGCCAGAGACGTCAGCAATGGAGGTGTCCTTTTTTAGAAAAAGGAGGATGGTATTCATCCAGTGTCTTACTATAGTAAAAAGCTCCTGGTGGTGGAAAAACGATAATCCACCATAGAGAAGGAAGCTCCAGCTTTGGTCCGCGCTCTTAACTATTTCAAGCCGTACGTGACAAATTTTTCTTTCCCGGTTGAGATATGGACGGACCGCAATCCTCTGGTTTTCACCGAGCAGATGAAGGGAGGAAACCAGAGTATTTTGCACTCAGCACTTTTTGTACAGAAATTCAAATTAGTTATAAAGCATGTTAAAGGGACTGACAAGAAAATTCCTGACACCCTCTCTAGAATTTAGTGTGCTTGCCTGATCCTTCTCATACGCCACCTTGCTCGTTTCTCCATTGAGGTTGTATGGAAAAAATTTGTTAGGATGTATTTCTGTTTAGATAATAGCTTTGTATATAAAGTATAGGAGATTTCTTTGAGTGGTATACACTCTAGTGTTTTATAAAGGTTCCCCTAGATTAATTATTGATTTGTCCCGGTATACTATGACTTTTGATTGAATAATAATATATGTGCCTTTTGGACTATAATGCCGGTGTATTGTAGGTTAAGCTGTATGTCTGTGGGCGTACCTGTAAGTTTTTTTTAGGTTTAGTTAGTTAGGTTTGTTTCCATATAATTGGAGATTTTTGACGAAGTATTGTAATATAGGATCTTTAAAATAATGGTAAGTTATATAAAGCTTTTGGTTTGTATTCTTTAGGGGTAATCTGTGTTTGGTTTTAGTTTTATTGTTGTGTTATTATATTTATTGTTCTTACTTTACAGGTGCATTTCCATTGGTATATAAGAAAAAATAATAATTTTTCTGTTTAAAATTATTTTTTCTTTGGGGAGGATGGTATTATGTATTAATGTAATTTTTGCTTATGTTTACCTCAGCCTTGTTACTGCATTTTTGTTTCATGTAAAATTAGCATTAGGTTTAGTTAAGAAGGTTTCAGTTGTTATTTTTTTTTTCTTTTGAAGTGCTGCTTTTTTAACCTCCTCCCCGCTCGCTTGAAGATTTATAAGTGTCTAGCTTAACGCTTGTTTCTTTTCTGTGTTTTTCGAGTCCTTGGTGAGAAGAGACATCTGTCTATGTGTAAGGAACTCAATCGCTTGAAGACAGTTCCGGCTCGCCACTCCCCTGACCTACTGCATATATATATATATATATATATATATATATATATATATATATATATATATATATATATATATATATATATATATATATATATATATATATATACATATATATATATATATATATATATATATATATATATATATATATATATATATATATATATATATATATATATATATATATATATATATACTTTTACCAATTATCCATCTTTAAGGAATATAAATGGTTTTGTTACAGCCAAAAAGAAAAAAAGATTCTTATAAAATAAAATGAAATGACAATGGTAAACGATTAAAAAAGAAGATATTGAAGTAAATTTCATGAAAGTATTTATTCATATTCAAATCCCAAAATTCTTAGGATTTAATGTAATAACAGCAATTCACTGGTTTGACCTTTCAGTCGATTTCTTTTTTGCGAGTAAATAGTCCCTCCAACAACACTAAGTAACCAATAGTTAGCTTCTAACAGAAGAAAGGGGGAGAGGGAGGTGCAGACAAATACTTTCCGGCAAAAAGTCCCATGAAAGGAAATTAGTTTTTATTCAATCACCCTCTGCAAAGGATTCTATTCTCTTCAAAGAAATGTATTTGAACATTTCATGTTCTATTGAAATAGTTTTGTTCGCGACTTCGCTTCTTGGGCTATCACATAATTTTCCAAGCGTTAGCGATATTTTCCCTAGTCGTTTTTGGGTAGAAGGAATCGGTAAATGTTGTATGGATATTTTTGAAATGTGATAGTTCTTATAAACTAATCTTCATGCATGACGTTAAAATTCCAATGTTTCAGTATTCAATAAATCATAAAAAAAATTACGCGAGACAGCAGCCAAGTTTGCAACTCTACACGTGACTGAACTCGTCCTGTTCTTGTCCATTTTTCACACATCTTTTCTGTAAATGTTCTCAACTTTTTTTTAAAATAATGATACTTTAGATATTGAGATCTCTAGATTATGCTGATACTTTAAAGTCACCAAACAAAATATTTACTTCTTATCATTAACTGTAATATAAATTTAAGTTGCAAACATATGAATTCCAAAGAATTGTTTAGAGAATAGGAAATTCAATGTAGATTCTCCCTATCTGATACCAGAAAAATTTCCGATACCAGAAAAATTTCCGATAATTTCGATTCTCGATTCCGATACTCGTTATATATATATATATATATATATATATATATATATATATATATATATATATATATATATATATATAACGGATTTTGAAGCGGAGCGAAAAATCTATTTTTGGGTGAGGTAGCCATGTCGTCCTGATGGAAGTTCCTTCATTAGTAGCTTACTACTATCGTTTCCAGAGGCCGTGTAATAGTGTTTTCCCCAATTTTCTAACAAACTGGCTTATAAATTATTTCCATGAAACTACAGCAATGAATGTTTCAATCATTGGCCTAATTTTTGGTGATACAATGAATTGACAGATGTGCTTAATTAACCCGTTTACTCTTAGAAAAAAGAGGAACTTCTTCCCTTCCTTCAGAGCGTTTCGAAGAAGTGTTACTTAATCACGTAACTGTGACGCAGAGGTTCCCCCAACCCTCCTTCGGTGTTTACACTTATGGCTATCCTAGTACTCCCCCCCCCCCTTCCTTCTTGCCCTCTTCCCTTCATTCCCATTGTTATTAGGCTACCGAGTAAATCCCTGTTAGGGAAGACTGTGTACTGCACATATAAAATGAGCCGGAAGAGCAATAAAATGTTTTATGGTGGTAGATAATGATTAGATGGTTAACACAAATTATCAAACATAATAGGAGAGGTTTAAAACAGGGGTGTGGAATCGCACTGAGAGATATTCTACTCGGACTCCTACAAATTTTAGACTTGCGACCTAAAAAATAAAATAAAATAAAAATCAATAAAATGAAAACATTAGTAGAAAAAGAAATTTTTTTTCCCTTGAGAGTGATGATGAGTAAAATGTATAAGTGTCCATTTCTTGTTTTTTTTTTTTTTTTTCATCCCTCATAAATCTATGGTTTCCAGCAATTGGATACTTTGATACGAGTATATCCGCTTGGCATGTAGACAATGTCAATGAATTTCTCAAATTAAGGTTGATTGGTTCATTAATTGAAGTCTGGTATAATTCCAGTGACAAAGTCGCAATGATATTTGTCAGACCTTTTAAGTAACAAAAATAGGTACTGGTACTTATAACGTAAATAAATATATAAAACTATAGGTTGAAATATAATAAATCTTATGTATGCATGAACACACACACACACACACACACACACACATATATATATATATATATATATATATATATATATATATATATATATATATATATATATATATATATATATATATATATATATATATATATATATATATATATATATATATATATATATATATATATATATATATATATATATATATATATGATTTCAAAATTTAGCAAATGGCCTATGTCAATGCCCTTATATGAAACATCTTTTAGAAGTCTACCTTCTAAGGAATTCAAGCTACTCTCTTTGGTGAAATTGATATGAAAAATTATATCAAACAATGCTCTTTGTCATTCTCTTCCTGGCAATTGATGTATCGAGTAACCTGTGTTGTATGGAAGAATGAGTCCTATGGGTTAACCTGAAGAAAACTATATTTCTATTGCTTTACCAACACTCGCTTGAAGTGCGAAGTGTAGGGTTAGCATGGCTTCTTTCGTCTCCTGTCATAAGTCTCATTCTTGATCTTCAATGTAAGTGAGTGGGTAAGATATAAAACGTTGGTCTTGTGTTTAGGTGAAGTCTAAAGTCACAAATCACATTACCAGGTATGCTGAACTTTTACTGACAAAGAATTTCGTATTGCTTGGGGTAGGTCATATGACAACTATCTATGGAGTTTAACAGGCGTTTAATAATTCGGGGGATGGGAGGTACAGGGGAAGAAACATTATAACAACGTCACTTAGGGACATCATCACTTTTGCGAATGTGTGGGTGGCTAAGACTGGCTTTACCCTTATTTTCTTAAGTAAAAAAGTTAATGAAACGTAATTGGCAATGCACAGTATTTCCCAAAATTAGGCCATTGTATGAAGCGCTCCCTGCTTTGATATCATGGAAATCCATCAGTTATTTTAGGAGTTATTTAAAAAAAAAAAAAACACTATTACACGGCCTCTGGAAACGATAGTAGGTATATTTGACTACAGTGGTATATCCCAGAAAATTTATCAAAAGTATCCAGAATTCTAACTCCTGGAGCGAATATCCCTTAAAATTTTAAAAAGGGATATCGCGTAATATCAGAGGACGTATTCTTGACACGTCTCATGGCTATCTACACCCCCAATAGTGCTTTTGATTCGATGGGAAAGAGTGGCAAGAATAAGGAGAGTCGTTAAAGAGACAACGCTCTCGACACTCCTACTGTACTGTAAATAGTGTGCCGAATCGCCACCGCGAGGCGCCACCAAGCCATTCTTTGTAGCTTTGTAGGTGTTGCAGATACAGTACCATAGGGAGGGATTCATTATCCTTTTGTCAAAAAGAGGGTGGGTCCATCAGGACGACATGACTACCTCACCCAAAAATAGATTTTTCGCTTCGCTTCAGAATTCGTTTTTTGGGCTCAGGCCATGTCGTCCTGATGGAAGTATACCAGAGTATTAATGTATCTATGGATTTTCAATAGTGCCGTTATCTCGAGATAAATATTTCCTATTTGGTCTTCTAGACCTAGAGACACTTGATGTTACCGTTATACATCAATTAACTGATCATAAACTATATCAGCTCTTCCTGCCCCCTACAGGGAAGAGTCTGGGTAGACTCTAGGAAAAAACCCAAGGATTGTGAGTTCAAGGAACAATCTAGCAAACAGTTTGTATATTAGTGTCATCATATACATAAAGTATAGTTTGTACTTAGATGGTATATCTCTGTATAGATTACTGATACCTCCCAAGTCTGGCTGAAAAGAGACAGACAGGTTTATATACGTGAAGGAAACCTTAGTTCAGTAAAATAAACAGTTTAGTACAATCAGTTCTTACCTGTTTGCTTGGAACAGTCTTAACCTTAGTTCCCCAATATTTTCTTAAATATTAAAAGAATCAAGGATGCTCTGACTTTATTCTTAATCTAGAATGTTTGAGGCGAAAAAGACGCAAAGATTCCTTCTATTGTTTATTACAAAAATAGAAATCATGGATGAATTCAATTACATCTTAGGCAGAACAATTCTGCATAACAGCATAAATAGTAATAACAGAATTAAAATAAGTTTCACCTGAAAAGGAAAACATTAGCCACTCTAAGGGAAATATAAAATTTCACTATGTATTCTGTTGTTACTAGAAACACTGTGCATATAAGTATGCCTGGCACTTGTGTCAGTCTATTATGCTTAATGTCACCTGTGTAGAGAGAACAGTCTATAGTGTTATCACTAAACACAATACTCAACATGATATGTCTTACGAGTCTATCATGTACACCCTTCACTAAAAGTCCCAATTAGTGCACTGTTCTTCGCAATAATCAAGCGGCAGGTTTTATAACCCTGCCTGCAGCCACCTCATGAAATTTTATTTCCTGTAATTGCTTTGCATAGTGTTTGAAGAAAAACTCTGGATGACTTCCATCCAGTATAAGCACGAAGGCTTTCAAACGACATCGTCTGAAAGAAATTTAGAGACGAGGCAACTTTTCTCGGATCATGACCTGCGGGTGTACTGTCTGGATCCGCTCTGCGTATAAAATAGGTGATTTTTGCCCTTAACTGCTTCAAGGATAATGTTGAACCAGACGTCTCTCCCCTGAAAAGCTGACCTCCCTTAAAGTCTGAAGTTCTACGAAGATAGACCTTTAGGCATTCCACTGGGCAGAGGGATGCTTCTTCCTTCAGAGGGCAGATTCTCCATGGACCCCATCTCTTAGTGGGCAGCTCATTCTTGGCGAGAAACGTCTGGTCCGGAAAGAGGTTCAGTTCTCCAGAGCCTGTGAACTGAATGTTACCATCATCCCTCGAGAGGGCCACTATTTCGCTAACTCTGGCTCCTGAGGCTAGTGCAAATAAGACTATCACCTTTTGAGTAAAGTCTTTCAACGAGCAATCCTCATTGTTCAGAGTTGATGCTAAGTGAAGAACCTTATCCAAAGACCATGAAATGGGCTTTGGAGGAGCTGCGGGCCGAAGTTTAGCGCAGGCCTATGGAAGGCATATAGTATTGGTCTGGCTAGGGCAGATTTACATGTAGTAATCGTGTTGGCTGCTAAATCTTGTTCATGAAGATGGATGAAGCAGGACAAGCAGAAATCCGTAGAAATCTCCTTAGGTTTCTTCGCCTTGACAAAGGCCACCCATTTCTTCCAGGAAGACTCATATTGTCGTTTTGTTGACTTTGACTTATATTCTTCTAAGAAGTTAATACTGTCCGTAGAAATCCCGAACCGTTTCTTGACTGCTAGGGCAAGAAAATCATGAGATGAAGGTTCTGTGTTTTCTCTGATGAAGCTGAGACAGTCAATTTCTGCACTTGCTGAGTCAGAACTGGGTCCGGCAACGGGATCAGCATCAGGCGTAGTTCCGTTATCAAAGGGACCAAACACTGTTGGGCCACTTGTGGGCCACTATTGCTGCTATCCCTCGAAAGGATCTCAGTTTGTCGAGGACTTTCAGCAGAAGGTTGGTTGGAGGGAACAGGTAGATCTTGGACCACCTGTTCCAGTCTATGGACATTGCGTCTGCCGCTTCCGCTAGAGGATCCTCGTACGGGGCTACATACCGGGGTACCTTCTTGTTGTCGCTCGTTGCGAAGAGATCTATCTGCAGTCCTGAGACTTTGCGTAATAGGAAGGAGAATGATTTTGAGTCTAGGGACCATTCTGACTCTATTGGGTTGACCCTGGATAGAGCGTCCACTGTCACATTGCGGAACCCTTGAAGGTGGACTGCTGACAAGTGCCATCTCTTCTTCTTCACTAGATGGAGGATGGCCAGTATCACTTGATTTATGAGGCGATCTCGAGCCTTATCGATTTAGGCATCTCATTACAACTTCGCTGTCTAGAACCAGATGGATGTGGATTGAGCAGCGAAGTTCCAGTTTCTTCAGAGAGAGAAGAACCGCCATGGCTTCCAGAAAATTGATGTGGAAGGTCTTGAAGAGGGGAGACCAGGTTCCCTGGACTCTCCGATGATGAGAGTGACCTCCCCACCCCTCTTTTGAGGTGACCGTGTGAACGGTGACTGCCAGTGGAGATGGTTTCAGAGGTGCCTTGCTCTTCAGGTTCTTGGCTTCCGACCATGGTTTCAGTAGTGATCACAGACGATTTGGAATCAGTCTTTGTAGATCTCTTTGAGCGTTTAATGCGTAGTTTCTCCAAACTCCTGATGCATCTTTTAATTGAGCTTTCAATATTGGATCTGTCACTGAGGCAAACTGGAGGAACCCCAACACTCTCTCCTGTTGCCTTCTTGATAT
The DNA here is from genome assembly GCF_036898095.1 of Palaemon carinicauda. Classification (NCBI taxonomy): domain Eukaryota; kingdom Metazoa; phylum Arthropoda; class Malacostraca; order Decapoda; family Palaemonidae; genus Palaemon; species Palaemon carinicauda. Next base: position 77,532,522 of record NC_090737.1, read on the forward strand.
CCTGTCGGATTGAAGAAGTCTCTTGACAGATCCTGCTATCTCTTTCCTCTTCTTTGATGGAATGGAAAGGCAGTGTGACTGTAAATCCCAGTGGACGCCGAGCCACTGGAACTTTTGAGCTGGAGATAGACAAGACTTTTCCAAGTTGATCTTGAATCCTAAGTGTTCCAGGAACTGGATCATTTGCTTGGAGGCTTGCCTGCACTCTTCCTCAGATGCTGCCCACACCGGCCAGTCGTCCAGGTAGGCTACTACCTGGATCCCCTTTAGGCGTAGTTGATGAATGACTGCATTCGCAAGCTTGGTGAATACTCTTGGGGCTATGTTTAGACCGAAGGGCATGGCTCTGAAAACGAACTTTCTTTTCTGTAGTTTGAACCCTAGGTAGGGGGAAACTTGACGGTTGAATGGAACATGCCAGTACGCATCCGTCATGTCTATGGAGACTGTGTATGCCCATTTGGGCAAAAGGGTCCTTATGTGTTGAAGCGTCAGCATTCAGAATTTATGGTTCACTATGAACTTGTTGAGTGGTGATAAATCCAGAATGACTCTGAGCTTTTCAGAATCCTTCTTCGGAACACAAAATAGCCTTCCTTGGAATCTGATGGACTTTGCCTTCCGTATAACTCTTTTGTTCAGGAGTTCCTGAACATATTCTTCCACAATGGGGGTTGAGTGCTGTAAGAACTGAGGAAAGTTTGGTGGAGTTGAGCTCCAACTCCACCCTAGTCCGTTCTTTATTAGGCTGTGGGATCGAAGGTCCAACAATCCCGGAAGAGGAGAAATCTCCCTCCTACCGGTAGCATCTCACTTGGAGTGCTGGTTGGAGGACTTGCGTCCTTGGCCACGTCCACCTTTGTTACCCCTACCTCTGAAGGGGCGTCTAGAGGACCCTCGAAAGGAACCTCGAAACTTTGGCCTAAAAGTCGTCGATTGGCTTTCAAAGACTGGGGTGAACACCGGCGATTGCGTCGCCAGCGTTTGGGGCACCAGTTGGAAGGTGGTGGTTGGATGTGCCACCGTCTGGGGCACCGTGGCCACTAAGCTGTTGCTGTTTTCTAGGCCGAGAGCTCACTCTCGGTCGTTTTGAATTATTCTTCGGCTGGGGACCCTCGTCAGCGGCAGATTTTCTTTTTGAGGACAAGCCCCACTAGGAGAGGAGATTTCTGTTCTCCATAGCGGCTTTGTCCACGACCTCTTTGACCACTTCGCTTGGGAAGAGGTCTTTTCCCCAGATATTGGAGGCTATGAGCTTCCTTGGTTCGTGTCTCACCGCAACCAAAGAGAACACGAACTCTCTACAAGTCCCTCGGGCTTTGATAAAGTTGTACAAGTCCTTGGTGACTGTACATATCTGGGGTGTCCGGGATGCTTGCCATAGTCTCTAAGCCAGTCTGCAGAGACATGGAAGCAGCAAGACGTTCTTTAGTCTCTTGTTCCCTGCGCAGGAGAGACTCTGACAGCTTCTGCCTCCAGTTTCCTAACTGTGAAGGTGTTATGAACATCCTTCCAGTCTTTATCATCTGATGGAAAAGCAAGGGAATAGGGTCTACACTCTTCCAGTGTAGGGCAAGGTTACCCTGCTTCAACTGCCTTTAAGGCTGCCTTAAACCCTTTGTCCATAAAGGGGAAGGCACGTTTGAGGTCAGCAATAAAGGACGGGTGCTTTTTGCTGAGAGCCGGCATCTTGGAACTAGTAAAGGCCCTCTCTTTCAAGGTGGTTGTATATAAGGCCTGAGCCTTAGAGAGTTCGAGGACAATCGTCTCCTTCGGCTCTGTTTCCTCCTTGGATGCAGGTTCCGTGCTTAGATGGACATAGCAGTCCGGGTAGGCCCCTTTGCTGGGCCAAAACTCTATTTCCTCTACTGGGACAGTGCCCAGTTTCTCCGAGAGGAAGATCTTGCTCCCCGACATTGGCATATGCTCTGCATATCTCCAACGGTTAACGTCAGAGAAAGCGGGGAGATCCTTGACGTTTAGTTCTTCGGGGCTAAATGTGTTGCAACCAGCTGATGTATTTCCGTCCGAAGAGAAGCTTCTTTCTCGGACGATTTCTTCTGAATGTCCTGCACCATAGACAGCAGCGAGTGCAACGTACTCGTGATGGAATCTAGCTGGGGTGCAGTAGATGAAGTCGAAGGCACCGGCTCAGTCACCGTGGCTGACTGTACCGAAATCGTTTCGGTCTTATCGACTTCAGCCTCGGGAGGTACGTCATCCTCCTGCTCCAGTTCTTCCAGTAGGAGATTGTTCTCAGTCTCCTCTGAGACAACCGACATGTTGTCATCTAAATGGATGCCCTTCAAGGCGTCCGAAACAACAGATTCCATCGGAATCTGTACTAGGGGAATCTCGGGTTGAGCCTGGGGAATGATTGCATCCGCAGATGCCCTAGGGAAAAGACAGTCCCTCATCCTCTCATTAGGAAGGTATGGGCCAGAGGTGTTCTTCTGAAAACCCCTGACCCATTTTTGCAGCGTGTCCCTTGCTGCATCCCTTGACTCAGTAGACTTTTGATCATCAAAAGCCTCTTTTACCAGTTTGTCACAAACGGTACATACCTGTTGGTCCCAGTATTTGAGAGCCCCCTGGGTGACTGCGCAGCGAGCATGGGCCCTGCACACGTCATGGCCGTAGAGGTTCTTGCTACAGACCCTGCAAAAACTGTTCCCGCACTCGGGATGCTCCTCCTGTAAAGAAAGAAAGCATATAAGTATTCGGTGAAATTCTCAGATTACAGCATACATATTTTTTTTCTTTTTTTTTTTAAATATTAGCATGGATAGAGTAAGCTAGAAGATAGGTAAGACACCTACTTGTGTTTCCTGTCCAGCCCATTGCTATGACCTCCTCCAATATTGTTAATGAATTTTGTATTGGAAGAAAATATCCTTTGATATAAAGTGTCTTCTTAACACAATGTCCCATGTTCAATATTGGGGGTAAGTTTATGGTTGATAACCATTAAGTGGTAGAGAGGATCATTCTCTTATATGTGATGGTCTCACAATAGGCTGCCCATGAAGCACCTTGTAGGTTGGAAAAAACTTTTTGGGCTACAGCACTGACTGGCGGCGGTATGCCACCAGACCTTCCGGGCCTGCCGGCATATGCCGGGCCTACCGGCACATGGCGGCCTTGCCGATATATGCCGGCCTATTCTGGGCTATTAAAGGCAGTTACTGTCTTCAGATCTATACTTTGGGTGGCCGACTGCCGGCCGAAAACTTAGTTGCCGGCCACTGATCATAGTATGTTTAATGACGTTGGGTTATCGCTCAGCGACACCCCCAGCAATTGGCGGCAGAGTAACTGCCGGCCGACAGACAACCAACATGGCCGCCGACAGCTATAAGCTGCTCAGTATAAGGAAAGGTAGAGAAAAAGAGAGAGGATGGATGAAGGCAAAGGTTCAGCCTTGCCGGCCTACATCACGAATGAGGGTTCAAGTGGAAGGGGGAATTATATTCGGGCTTCCACCCAACCATATCCCATCCATATGGGCTATGGAAGGCAAGCCAAGGGAGGTCTGAAGAACACTCTAATGATTATGAGGGTACCTGCCGGCAGCTGGCCCGGCCGGCAGCAGACAGGGAACCTCAGGCCAATTCTATAGATTACCCTTAGGGTCAAATATAGAATGACGGCCAGGGAGGGTGATAGTTCATCCAACACAAAAGAGACAGCGGGGAAGGGGGAAAAGTCCTATAAGTAAGTTAATACCCGAAGGCATTACCCAACTTAAAGGATTCTGATCTCATAAGGTAACCTCAAATAGGGGGAATCATTTCCCCCGGTTGGGTTAGACAAGTGAGAAAGCGGCCATAGGACACAATCTCGCAAGAGAACAGAATCTCGTACCAGGTATCTTAGACAATGAAGAAATCATTTCTTCGGTCTAAGATCACTAGCACAGGACTGTCTGCTAGACGGAGGAAGGAGGAATTGTAAAACAAAAACCTCCACGTTTGGTCTAGGGAGGCCTAGCCTCCTGTATAGACAGTAAGATGCCTAACACAGACTTTACTCTGATGTCCCGTTCTAACTCAAAAACCGACTCAGTGGTTAAGAGAAAGAAACAAAACACCCCAGTAAACTTTGCCAGAACTCAGTTCACAGCAAAGCTAACTGAGGGTAGCCTAGGCTTATCAGAGGGAAGGGGAATTGCTCTTAAATCTTGCCAAGAGATTGGTATCGACTTAGAAGGTATAGGAGGCATCAACCTCACCTTAGAAGACAATACAAGAGCAATTAGGGACATTTATGAAAGTATACTAAAGCCTCTAGGCTAGTAAGTCTAGGAGCATAGAGAATCATTCACCGAAACTCTCTTGTATACTATCTTAGAAGAGGAAAATTAATGCAGTATTATCTTAATCGTATAAAATATTGCCTGAGCTTCAATAAAACTTTATAAGGAAGGTTATATCATGCATGAAGTGTGTAGGTGCCTAGGCTAGGAAGCCTAGCACTCTTGAGGCTCGAACATAAATAACCAAATCCACGACAACAATGACATAATATAAAAATCCGTAGCTAAAATACTAAATAACTAAAGTTATTAAAGCAAATAATGCCGGGAAAGTCGTTCTGGCTAACTAGATGTACAGGAAGAACGACCGTGTTCATGACACCATCCAGCTGGCAACAGCTCTTGTTACGTTAATTACGATCTCAATCGAAGAGTAAAACTGGCAAGAGCTTACATTTACACAATTCAAAGATATTACTTAACTTTCCAGAAGCTCATGAGGCTGGTGAAGACATCATAGCGAATAATAACTTCAAAATAGCTAGAGATAACACGGGATAACACCGGTCAACGAAGCTACAAGAGAAAGAATGGCTTGGTGGCGCCTTACGGTGGCGATTCGGTGCACTATCTACAGTACAGTAGGAGTGTCGAGAACGTTGTCTCTATAATGACTCTCCTTATGCTTGCCGCTCTTTCCCCTCGAAGCGAAAGCGTTATGGGGGTGTAGGTAGCCATGAAACGTGTCAAGAATATGTCCTCTGATATTACGCGATATCCCTTTTTAAAATTCTATGGGATATTCGCTCCTGGATATATCACTATAGTCAAATATACCTAGGAAGCTACTAATGAAGGAACTTCCATCAGGACGACATGGCCTGAGCCCAAACGTATTATATATATATATATATATATATATATATATATATATATATATATATATATATATATATATATATATATATATATATATATATATATATATATATATATATATATATATATATATATATATAGGATGGAGAAAAGTCAGCGTAGCATCATACATTTATTTTCCGAATTTTCGAGACTTTGGGTCTCATCATCAGAGCTGTAAAATATACAAAATATACAAACTAAAAAAGACTCAGTAGTAATATTAATACAAATGGAACAACGTAAAAGTTAAATATAATCCGTCCTTGATGCGGTCTTTGGTAGTATATTGCTCTACTTACCCGAAATGTAAGATCGGGAAATACGTGGGAGCCACCAAAAGATTGCTCAAAGTCAGAATCGACTCTCATCTCGGAGTCAGTCACCGTACGGGATGTACTTTGAAAACAAAAGAATTTTCCAACATACGAGAACATTGTAATAAATGTAAAAAAACATCATTTTCAAATAAGGATTTTCGCATTGTCACTCAAGCGCCCAATGACTATTCTTTCTCTGTTTTGGAATCGTTAACAATCAAACAGCTTGTGCCACCGTTAAATGGTCAAACTCCTTCCACAGTTCTATATATAACATATATGACGTACTCCCTTCCAAACCAGACAACGTCACTCAATTTTTTAGCTCAATAGAGATAGGTACTAACTTGAGCATTCTTCACTTTTTAATTTTAATTTTATATATAAATATATTTTTTTTATTTCTGTTCATTTTTTAAATGATCATATTTAACTTTTACGTTGTTCCATTTGTATTAATATTAATACTGAGACTTTTTTAATTTGTATATTTTGTTATATTTTACAGCCCTGATGATGAGACCCAAAGTCTCGAAAATTTGGAAAATAAATGTATGATGCTACGCTGGCTTTTCTCCATTCTATTTATATGAAATCTACTGCGTTCCACATGCACCAACCTTCCTGTGTGTATATATATATATATATATATATATATATATATATATATATATATATATATATATATATATATATATATATATATATATATATATATATATATATATATATATATATATATATATATATATACATATATATATATATATATATATATATATATATATATATATATATATATATATATATATATATATATACATATATATATGTGTATATATATATATATATATATATATATATATATATATATATATATATATATATATATATATATATATATATATATATAAATAAATATATATTGCTACTTGGGCATGTTATTCTACGTTTAGAATTTATAGGCAATGTTTTGGTGGATTTCATAACTAGAAGCTAGCTTCTCTTCGGAAAAACTGTCCTGCAGATTACTTTCAAGATAACAGGATATTGCATTAAAGTTTTTTTATATATTATTTAGTGTCGACACGTGTTTCATTTCTTCTAATTGAATTACACTTTAATATATAGGCTATGATGTTGGAAATGTCGATGCCAAAATATTTGGAAAATCCAAAACTAATTGACAAAAATTTGAAAATGAAAGTTTTAGATTCTTGAAAATGTAAAGATGAAATTTACGATTATTTTTTAAATACGTGACTTATTTTTCACAAGGCTTCATAGAACTTCATGGCTGATCTTGCATGCTCTCCACTGTTTCGCTGAATTTTACAATTCCAATTTTTCAGTCAGATTGACATTAATTTTCGACGAAAGTCCTGTCATATTCAAAGCAGACTAAACCGTGAAGCTTACATGCTCCATCAAAAATTAGATGTTATTCTGAAAACTATCTGCAGGACAGTTCGTCCGGAGAAAAGCTATCTTCAAGTTTTGAACGCGACTAAGATATTGCCTATTCATTATAAACGGTAAGATGCTTATATATATATATATATATATATATATATATATATATATATATATATATATATATATATATATATATATATATATATATATATATATATATATATATGTATATATATATATATATATATATATATATATATATATATATATATATATATATATATATATACATATACATACACACACACACACATATATATATATATATATATATATATATATATATATATATATATATATATATATATATATATATATATATATATATATATATATGTACGCGTGTGTATATCTGTATTTTGCTAATGCTAAAGCCCTTTAGAAACCTTGAATTATTTATGACCAATGCAGTATTACTGAATATTAATTACAACATTAGATAATTGCCTTCTGTGAACTATCAATTAAACGAAATTAAAAATGTGAAAGGCGTTAAAGATTTAGCGATGAAATTGGAAAAGACGAAAAAATTATAGCTATACTATATCGTGAGAGAAAAACATACTGTAATATGCTTAGAAAGGCAATAGCCTTGATTTGATAGATATTGTGATTGAGTTTATAGCAATATCGTCAGTATGTTTTGGTAAATTAATCAAGTTGACCTACCGGTGTTGATAGTCGTGTAAAAATTTCAATTGGTTATATGAAAATCGTCCAAAATTGTATTTTTTTTTCTTTTTTTATGCTGCAATTTGATGCCAGATACGCAGAAATGGTGAGACTGTCATTTCAAACGCAGCCCCCCACCCACCCCACAACATAATTTTTTTTCCTAGGCCATTGTTATAGGCGTCCCTCATTTAAATTTTCAGAATCTCGTAATTCTGCTTACCTCTTGTTGCTTTTATGGCAGATAATGTTATTGTTATATATTTTTTGAGAAAACATTCCTCATCAAAACTTAAAACATTAGTAACAGATAAAAAAAAATAAATAAATAAATTGAGTTGAATTATGATAATAAATTTGTTGCCTATGCTTTTTGCCTTAATATTATTAAAAACACTGTCGCGTTTTCCTTCGGCCACACGGGATATAAAACAGTGATGGTAAATTAAGAATTTTTATCACATCCTAGTTTGAAACTTCATTACTGTATAAAACTGCCTTACATCCTGTTGCTCTCATGGCAGATCTTGTTATTAATGACTATATAACAAGTTAAGTAGCAATGCAATAAGTTTAGTTTACGGTATTTGCCCAAGATATTCAAACATACCTAGCTGGAATTACCGGCTTTTGTATATAAACCGACTGGTAAAGCAGCTATAAAACAAAAAATTTTTATTCTACTACCGTAAATCTAATAAGTAAACTATGTGTAACTTTTGCCTTGCATAATACCCAGTATGAAATCCAATATTAGAGGATAAAACAAAATCACAAAGAGAGCATCGCCAGAGGCTATTGTTCAGATGAAGACAGATTGCAGACTGAGTTTGAACGCTTGCGCCTTGGACCAACTGACGCTGGCTATTACGTCATAGCCCTCACACGGCTGGCATGCCCACGCCTTCTGTATTGAGACGGCAGTGCCAGAGCTCCATTTCCCTCCCTTTGGTGAGGAGTCCTGTGAAGCTGCACACCCTACAGCAGCTGAGTGATGATGTTGTTATTGGAGTCGCTACTTTGGTTGGAGCTGGGATGGTCTTATGCAGCCCCAAGGAGTGTGAGATATATATATATATATATATATATATATATATATATATATATATATATATATATATATATATATATATATATATATATATATATATATATATATATATATATATATATATATATATATATATATATATATATATATATATATATATATATATATATATATATATATATATATATATATATATATATATATTTTGTGTACTTTGTTATTTTATTATTTGACTCTCCCCCGTTGAGAGTGTGGTGTTTCACGTCAAGAATTTCATTAATATTAAACTCTGTCTCAGTGTGTGCCTTTTTTGGCATTAATGTTCGTATGGTATATTGTTAATTGTAAATTCTAAATGTTAGGTAGTCACAAGGTTGACTGTTCTGAATTTTGTTGTTAATAAATATTGTTAAGTTTTCCCCAAGTGTTTTCGTTTCCACTGACCAATTTGCTGTTGGGTATTTTTATAAACACTGACCTCTCTTATCGTGCAATAAGAACTTGCACCACGGCCCGACAAGGGTTGTAACACCTTGTTTCAGGACCAGAGTAAGGAGTGTTAAAAACTAAAGTAGAGTGTACTACAGGTGTATCATATGGCCCCCGAATATTACAAGGAAAATTTCTGAATTTTTGGAAGGACGAGAAAAGGAATTTCCTGAATTACGCTTATAAGGTACTATGATGTTTTAAGAGATGGATAGATGCTGTTTATGTGAAAGAGAAGGCTGATTCAGATGAATTGATAGTGCAGGAACAATATCTATGAGGAATTCCTGAATATATTTAAACGTACTTGTGAGAGAGGGAGGTTAAGAAACTTGATAGAGCCACCTTGCTGAGAGAAGATTATAATATAATCAATCGTAAACCCTTCTCTGGTTTGAGGTTTTAACTATCATTTCAGCCAAGTATCAAGTATTTGCCGAACCATGGAAACCAGTTCAATAATAACTAGATGAATGTTTAATAGTTACAGCGGAAGTATCAGTGGTACTCTTCCAAAGAGGAATGCAATAGTAACACAGCAACAATCATTGAATTGTTCTCCTTCAGGTATTGTGAAAGAAGTGCAGAGGATTAATGCTGTCTGTTATTAGTGATGCAAGAGGCCACATCAGTAAGAAATGTTGGTCAAACCAACCGAAAGCAGTCACCTACGTAGTTAAGGAAAAATCAACTTCACAGGATGCGAAGACGAAGAAACAACTAGGAAAGGTCGACGAGGAAAATAAACCAGCTATTGTTTACATGGTGAACAGGACAACCCCAAACAATGTGAATGCCTTTAAGCTGTATATTTTTGAAGGTTTGTTAGCCGCTCTGGATTGAAGCGAGCCTACCAGGTTCTAAATATTGAACAACATAGGTGTAAACAGACACGAATCGCGTCCTCTATTTCCATTATTGAACTAGCCAATTATAAAATTTGGGGTAGTTTAGTTGACAAACTAGGTAGTGGATGAATTCTTTAACAAGCGAAAATCTGGGCAAAGAATCGTTGTTTTACGCTTGATCTTGAGGCATGGAGCAGGGCAGTTCTCTTTTCAAGATAGCCATTAATAATTTAGAATAAGACTGCGCCTCCCAACTAAATAACTTGGAGTAAGTAACTGTATTGATTGATCAATTCCATTTGTAATTTACTGGTCAATTCAAATTGAAATTTGTTATTTCTGTTTTGATTGGTTTTGTTGTAATATACGTATTATTATTTTTTGTAAGTTGTTATATAAGTGTAATTTAATTTTAATTTAGGTCTGTTGACATTTTCTTTGTAAAAGTAGGATGAAAAAATTATTGTATTATTTCATTTGCAGAATGAAATGTCTGTAACGACTTCAACGTCCAGACGTTACATGCCTCGTTCGTATGGTTGGTTGAGGTGTCAATGGTCATATTCTGATTGGGCGGGCGCAAGCCCCTGCAGTTGAGCTACATTTCATTTCCAAGTGCTCTGCGGAATCGAGGAAACTTTAAAGTAAGTTCGCTGCAATTTGTGCCTTGTGGTATGTAAATTGTCCTCAGGTCAACTCGTTCATAAATTACTTAATTGTCAACAACAACAAACAAAAGTGTGAACGAGTTTATTTCGCGAAAGCTGAATGTTTGAATGCCTAAGTAGTTGGTTCCGTCAATGATTCTTCGTCTAGAAGACTGGCTATTGTCAGTTATCGACCCAAAGTTGGTGTTTTGAAGCAATACTTCTTGTGTTCCATTTCTCATAATTGGGTCGCTGAATTCATCGTTCGGGTGTTGTACTGCTGTTTACTGTTCAATCTCGTAAACATGCCTCCTAGGAAAGTGAAATCTTTGACTCAAAAGAAATTTGACATTGCCTTTGAGACCTGGACTATTGAAAGTTTGGACGCCGAGACCATCTTAGCAGATGCAGAGAACGCTACTGTTGATGATCTATGGTTATCATTGAACTCTCTTCGTGAATCATATAGTGACTTGAAAAGAGTCTCCGCAGGCAATCTGACTTGTGACAAAACTTTGAAAACAGTACGTGATGCGGGTGTTACCTTCCACAATCTGAGGACACAGATAAATGAACGAATGGAAAAGCTATTGGTAAAAGAGGACATTCCTAAGCATGCTAATGAGGTCAGCAAATCTAATTCGTCATTCGTCCAATTGAAGAAACTTTCTTGTCCGACGTGGGATGTTGAAGTTCGATCGTGTAAAAGATTCAAGAAAAATTTTGAGCTATTAGTTCAGAGCCAGATGTCGGGGGAGATGGCACTTTTGAGACTGAGAGATGCATTGCGAGAAAACTCGAGAGAAGGCCTCATTGTTCAGTCAAAATCGAGCTTGGATGAAGCATGGTCAGCATTAGATTGCATTTACGGAAGGGGAAACACCATCAGTGACACAGTCCTCAAGGACGTCCATGACATTAGGCCTGTCAGAAGTGAGTCTGATGCAGAGGGTCTTCATTGATTGGTAACGGAACTTACTGTTGCTAAGGAGGACCTGAGATCGGTAAACCGAATGTCTGCATTAGGTGAGTCGGCATTTTCCATTGTAATGGAAAAAATTCCAATAGAACTGTGCAGGAGAGTCGATAGAAAAATTCTGGCAGACGACCTTGATGCTGAAGCCTCCTTCGATCTACTCTTAGGAATGGCCGACACGGCAGCCTCAATCGAAGAAACAGCTAAATTGCGAGCAGAAGCTCATTCTAGTTACATTTTCAGAGAAGAGCCGATGATGGTCGTTAAGAATTATCAGGTTAGCAGTAAGGACAGAAACATTGGTAACAGCAGTTTGAAAGGTGTCAAGCATGTCAAGAACGGAACGGCCAAATAGGGTAACGGTTGGAAATAATAAAAAACCAGGAAGCCAAGAAATTCCTCATCTTCCGTTCAATCGTGTATTTTTCATTTTATGGCTGATCACCAAACGTCAGATTGCAGAATGTTCCTAGGTCTTTCGTCCATAAAAAAGAAAGAAACCTTGAAGGAACATAACCGGTGTGAAAAGTGCTTTGGTTTTCACCCCTCAAATCAGTGCAGAAATAAGCACGTTTGTCAGGAGGTTAATTGCAATACGGAAAACAATCATTATACTGTATTGCATGCTGCTTGCCTAGCTGCGTGAAGCATGGTTTATGGACTTGTTAATTGCGAGAAACTCCGTCATCATCTAGGCCAGAACACAATGAGACCTAGTCATACAGCCATCATGAAAAGGAAAGGCAATCTTTTCAAGGTTCCAGTTCTTTATGATTTGGGAGCCATTGTCTCACAGATTCTGAACTCGGTGGCAAAGGGAGCTTGTATCAAACCAGTATCCAGAATCAAGAACTTGATGATGAGGACTGCTGGGGAGAGCCAGCCACAAGATTGGGGACCGGCTGATCTGTACAGCATGCCACTCTACGATGCAGAAGGTAACTTCGTGACTGCAGTTGATTGCATTGGTGTCTATTACATCGGTGAACTTGATGGAGGCAGTTATCATGCAGCTGCTGACATGTTCAAAGATGATGTCGATCCATCAGAACTTTTAAAGCGTGTTCACGGTGACATCGAGTTGCTCATTGGAGACAATCATGCCAGCATATTTCTGCGAACAGGGAAGACAAGAGAAAACCTTGTTTTAGCTGAGACTAACTTCGGGTTCATTCTACATGGTTCTCACGAGATATTTTTTGCCGTCAATTCTCATGAACCAATAGTCATGCTGTCGGAGCTCCTCAACAGGAAGATTTCTGCTGTTCTTCTGCAGTCAACGTCATCAGTTGCAGTAAGTTATGCTGAACGGCCGAAAGGGGAAGTTTCCACAGATAAAGCCTGGAGCAATGGCTCCATGCAGCAGGTTGCAGAAAATGGTGGACAGTCGGTTCTTTCAATAAAGCCTAGTGCTGAGACTGTGTTTGATCGTATGTGTGAGGTAGAGGATGGTCCGGTTTGTCATCGGTGCAACGCGGTCGGCATAAACTCAGAAGAGGAGCGAAGAGTACAGACATACAAAAGTTGTCTCACCTACAACTCTGAACAGAAGATATTCAATTGCAGGTTACCATGGAAGGAAACCTTCCGTACCTTGTCGGACAATCGACCTATTGCCCTCAAACGCCTAAATTCCTTAACACGTACCATGTCCAGAAACGAAGCTTTAAAGAACTGGTATGTAGACGAATTTGAAAAGTTGATCAACAACGGCTATATGACAGAGGTTACAGCTGAGGAGAATGCACAGTGGAAACCTAATGGTGGCAAAGTCTACTATATCTGTCATTTCGCATACTTTAATGAGCATAGTTCCTCAACCCCACTCCGAATCATATTTGATGCAAGTGTTCCATTTAAAGGAGAGGCTATCAACTCCTTTTGGGAATCACCACCAAATTTGATTCCACCAATTCCAACCCTGCTGTTAAGGTTCCAGGAAAGAAAAATACCAGTTGCAATGGACATAAGTAAAGCATACTTCCCTGTTCGCCTTGAGACATAAGAATCTCATCTGAACCGCCTTTAGTGGAATCAACTGGACAAGGAAAAAGAAGTCAAGACGCTGCGATTACTACGAAACTCCGGGGGAACTACTCCGACAGGTGGTATATGCAGTGTAACAATGTTCATCATAGATGAGAAATTCAAGGACAAGTACCCACAGGTATATGAATTCGTAAAATCGAACTTGTATGTTGATGATGGTACTACAAGTGTTGATGATATTTCCACGGCATTACAACTTGCTAAGGAACTAAACATTGTCCTCAGTGAGGCATACTTCATCATAAAGCATTTCATGATCGGTGGAAGTGAAAGTGATATTGATGCCCACATAAAGAAGTGCCCGGATGTACCTGACAATGTGCGACGGACACCAGAGCAGGAAAGAATCCTGGGTATAATATATAATTCTGCCAACGATGAAATTTCCATTTCAGGTAGAATTAACTTCTCAAAGAAAAGGAGAGGCATTAGATCAGAGGAAGATATCAGTTTAGAAAACTTTGATGATGCCTTCCCTGACACTTTCAGTCAAAGAAACTATCTACAGATCATAGCAACCATCTATGATCCGACAGGACTTGCAACTCTGGTTACCATCTGCCTGAAGCATGAACTGAGTCAAATATTCTGCCTCAAACAGGAATGGGACGATCCGATCATAGATGGTAATGATGACCTACCTACAACCCGCAGTCGGTGTAAAGAAGTGATTCGTTCGTTCTACGGTCTAAAATATGTCAGGTTTGTTCACTTTCTTACACCGGAAGCTGCAGTTGACAAACCCACTCTAGTAATATTTGGTGATAGTTCTCAGACTGCCTATGGATGTGTCGCGTACTACAACTGGAAGTTAGAAAATGGCAAGCGAGCATCTGTTCTTGCCATGTCAAAGGCAAAACCTTGGCCACAAATTCTAACGTTAACGATCTCCCATGGTGAGTTACTTGGATGTCTGCTGGGTGCCAGAATGCAACAGACTATCGTCAAAAAATCAAGCTTCATTTTTGAAAGGGTAATGCTGCTAACTGACAGCACCATAGTTCTGGGACAACTGCGTCATGAGCCCTACAAGTACAACATGTGGACAGCCAGCCTTATCAGTGAAATACAAACTCTGACTGATATTCGCGATTGGTATCATGTGTACTCTGGAAACAACGTTGCCGATGATGCGTCACGCGGTCTTAACCCATCTGAAATGGGAAAGGATTCCAGATGGCAAAAAGGTCCAGACTTCATGAAGAAGGACATCAATGAATGGCCAATCAAACATGCAAATGAAGTTCATGTGAAGAAAGAAGATCTGGACATAAGAATAAAAGATCCACAGATGACCATTGGAAGATGCAAGTCATTATGTGTCCAGATTGATGGTGGAACAAATGAAGATTATTCAGTTATTTCTTGATATCCTAAAAACATTTAACATAACGGTCGACAAAAATGACAGCCTGATGAAGATTAAACGTCGCATCTCTAGAATCATAAGATTTATGGAAAATGATTCACAATTTTTCAGAGATTGACTGAAGAGAACAGTGAAGACTACTCCAGTTGCCATCAGTAGTATGATGAAAGCAGAACGTTCAGCATGGTTTGCTGAAAATGATACATTTGTGCCTACCAGGCTCAGCAGTTGCTACCGTCAGATGTAGAGCATAAGCTAAAGTTACTGTACCCAATACTGGACGCTGACAGTGTGTGGAGAGCACTAGATCGTACTGGTTCTGCTCTATCAAACCCACCTGCGATTATACCATGCTCTGAACCCTTTGCAGAGATCTTGGTGCGTAAATGTCACCAACCGCAGCACTCTGGTGCGGATACTACTCTTGCCCTAGTACGTGAGCAGTTCTGGATCCTCAACGATAAACGTTTCGTCAGCAAAGTTGTGTCGCAGTGCCCATACTATCGCTTTCTACGGAAGAAAATCGCCAAAGTAGAGATCGCTCCTCGTAAGGTGGAACAACTCGTGCGATCGCCAGTATTTGAACATGTGGTCATCGACATAGCTGGTCCGTTCAATACCATCGCAGATCAGTGCGAGACGAGAAATTACGGGGTAAATTCTGGTAAAGCCTGGATTCTGGATTTCGTGTGTCGTGCATCTGGTGCGGCCCACCTAGAGGTCCTTGAAGGTTACGATACCAACTGCTTCCCTGCACGTTTCGATGTGACTGCAGATCTTGATTCGCAAATCCGTGGTGCTGCAAACGTCATGGAGAGCCTTTGGAACCATACCAAGATGGCAAAGATTCAGACAAATCCCAAAACAACCACCTGGCACTTTGTACCATCTGGAGCTCATTCGTCAGTCGGACAAGCTGAGAGGATGATCAGAACTGTGAAGAACACTTTAGAAGCTGTCAATGCTTCGTGAAAGCCTGAGTTTACTAAGTTGCGTTTGCAGAGACTAATGTAGTGTTGCTGATATGATAAATGACAGGCCTTTAGGTGTGCATCGAAATGTTGCCAAATTAGACACTGAGATTACTACATCCAAATGACCTTATTTTGGGTAGATCAAACGGTGATATCAGTGAACTTTTAGATTTCGAGTTGGCTAAAACACCTGAGCAAATATATTACACGAAAATACTCGCTCTGAATGAACTCTTTTTAAATCATTGGTGGAAAATATGGTATGATGAAATTTTTCCAGCTCTTCTTCCCAGAGAAAAGTGGTCAGATTCCAACCGGGGAGTAGAGGTAAATGATATCGTAATAATTAGAGATACTAATCACGTGCATAACCAGTGGCATTGGAGCGAAGTTGTTTCTGAAAATAAGTCGTCTGATAATATAACACGTTCAGTATCGGTACGGTATAAGTCTGATAAAAAATCTAAGTTTGTCACTAAGTCGGTCAGAGATTTGGTTGTCATTTTGAGGAACAGTGAACGTACTGATTTGTAAACATTTACAGTAACATACGTGTGATTTCAGTTGCATATAACGTAAAATTTTGTTGCAAAAAGTGCAATTTCATCTAAATGAGCACTTTTTCTATATATGTTGTCGTTTTGTTTCATGTTCTTATTATGTAAAAAAAAGTAAAAAAAAAAAAGGTAAAAATGTTAAAAAAAAAAAAAAATTCAAGTTCCTGTTTCTTGCTTATTAATCAAATGATATCAAGTTTTATCTATAATTCTAGTATGTAAAATTTTTTACAAGAAAAAGGTTCAAAAGTGAATTTTAAATATTCATGAAAAAACGTGTATAATTTATAGCAGATTAGAAATTAACCTGAGATAAAGCTCCGGAGTGTAAACAGACACGAATCGCGTCCTCTATTTCCATTATTGAACTAGCCAATTATAAGATTTGGAGTAGTTTAGTTGCCAAACTAGGTACTGGACGAATTCTTTAACAAGCGAAAATCTGGGCAAAGAATCGTTGTTTTACACTTGATCTTGAGGCCTGGAGCAGGACAGTTCTCTTTTTCAAGATAGCCATTAATAATTTAGAATAAGACTGCGCCTTCCAACTAAATAACTTGGAGTAAGTAACTGTATTGATTGATCAATTCCATTTGTAATTTACTGGTCAATTCAAATTGAAAATTGTTATTTCTGTTTTGATTGGTTTTGTTGTAATATACGTATTATTGTTTTTTGTAAGTCGTAATGTAAGTGTAATATAATTTTAATTTAGGTCTGTTGACATTTTCTTTGTAAAAGTAGGACACAAATTTTATTGTAATTATTTCATTGGCAGAAGGAAATGTCTGTAACGACTTCAACGTCGAGACGTTACATGCCTCGTTCGTATGGTTGGTTGAGGTGTCAATGGTCATATTCTGATTTGGCAGGCGCAAGCCCCTGCAGTTGCGCTGCAACAGGTTGTGACCATGGTGTAGTGACACAAGGTTTACACCCGTTGGTTGAACAGTCTCTCACAGGAGATTGTGTCATTTTGTAGGGAATAGGAGGTGAGGAAGTTACCCCTGTTTGCCATTTCAAACTGTCATGCAAGGTGGGGACAGGTCATTCTGATTTTGCGCTAAAGGATTTATCGGCTGTCGATAGAGTAAAAGTCCTGCTGGGTAATGAGGTTGGTGGAGCACCATCTTTTCATTGTCTCATTGTAAGGGAGAAACCATTGAAGTATCTACCTATGATTGAACTCGAGAAGGACTATCCGCATCTGTTTCCTAATTGTGTGACAACTAGGAGTATGACGAAGAAAGTAGTTGCAGAAGGAGACAGAGAAACTGAAGGAATGATAATGTTGGAGGATTTATTCTCAGAAAGAAAAGAATTTACGTGACACTACGCAAGAGGAGAGCTCCCGAGTTAGCCCGAGAGAAGAGGAACTCCAGACAAATGAAAAGGAAGACAAGGGAGCAATGGATATGGAAGAAATTAAGAACTCAGCGTTAGACGTTGGAAAAGTGATTCGGAGAAGTCTGATGGGATTTCAACCGAACGATGCGGCGTTAACAGAGTTTTTGTACCGTGTGATGGATGAGGCGGAGGTGCAGCAGTCTTCCACCGGTTATTACCTCAAGGATGGATTGCATATGAGAAAGCAAAGACCCACCGATGTCCCTTGGAATTTCGAATGGGTCATATACCGTCAGATATTCATTTCCCACTGTTGAGATGACAGGCGGTCACCGTAGCGCATGACATGGGATACTTGGGAATAAAGAAGACGCCGGAGAAGAATATGTGATACTTTTTTAGCTTGGCACACATAAGGATGTGAGCCAGTTTTGCCATGCATGTCACAGTTATCAGATGGCTGGAAAGCTTAACGACTACATAAAAAAAGCTCCCTTACATCCGATTGAAGTATGAGAACCTTTAAGCAAAGGACCGATTAAAATGCTGGCCAGAAAAAGGAAAGATTGAGAGGAAACAGATGGAGAATAATTCAAGAATTTTGTGAAAAGAATAGGCAAGATAGTAGTGAGAATGAAGTTAAAGTTTGTAAGACATTGGTTATGACAGAGGTACCTTGGGTGGAAGGTTTAATAAACATAGCAGTAGGGATGTGTATGCCTTTTTCAGGGAGTATGAAAGGTTCTGTCAGGCTAAGTATGATGATAGTAAGAGAGTTTAGGCTACGCAGTTAGGAGAATGTTTGACACGGTATTTGTTAATGATGTATGGTGTGATAAAGACTGTAGGGGATGTTGATTATAAAAGTGTAAAAAAGAGAATAATTGAACAGGTAAAACGTATGAAAGGGAGTGTTAGGTATAAGTGTAAGAATGACTTTGATGAGGCATAGATGAATGTAGGAGAAGCGATATAAATGTATATATGTAGGTTGGAAACGTTAGCTAGGAAGAAGTATGGGGATGAAGGCATAAATGAGTACAGAATTAAGGAAGAAGATTTTGGCTACTGTACCTGAAAATGTTGCTGAGTTTATTCATTTGAACTGGAAGGAGAAAATAAGGTGAACGAAAGAAAAATTGACATTGGATGATATTTTATAGATAGTTGAGGATTACGAGTTGGATAGGTGTATGAAAGAAAGTAAATTTATGAGTGTAAAAACTGGAATGAGGGAAAGTGTGGAAGAATTCGGTAGTTTTAAAGATGCTATTTTGAGAGGGCCGATGAAGATAGCTGATAGTGTAGTAGATAGAAGTGTTAGGGCGAGTAATATGAAAATATCTTTAATGACAAATGAAGGGTTTAGGCAAGAGATTCGGGTTTGGAGAGATAGGAGTGCTAGTGCGCAGCGAGGTAGGTCAGGTATTTTTTTTCCGTGAAGAGAAGTGTTATAAGTGCGGGAAGGTAGGACACAAAAGGAATGAGTGTAGATGGGCATTAGGGGTGTGTTTCGGGTGTGGTGACATAGGGCATCGTATCAGTGAGTGTAAGAAAGAGAAAGTGCTAAGTGTTATCGGTGGGGTATGACAGAGCATGTAGCGAGTGGATGTAGGTGTACAAATGTGATTTGCGGAAATTGTGGTAAGACTGATCATTATGCGAGGATGTGCGAGGAGCAGCGTGCTAAATGTACTGAATGTGGTGTAGATGGGCTTATAGCTAATGTTTGTAGGAAGAAGGGATTAGGCCAGACAGGATGTTTGGGAAACTAGGTAGTCAGAGGGTTCAACTGGGTGAGTCCTCCTGTGTGTGTGGAAGGGATAGGATCAATATTCATGAGCATGGGATGAATAATTGGTTAGAAATGAGTAAGTATGAACCAAGAATGCATTAAAGGTTAGGGGTAGAAAATAAACAATTGGTGTTAGTTGAATATAGGAGAAAGAGGTGTTTGAAATTCTTAAGTGAGGATAAAGTACAAGGGAAATATTTATGTTTAGTAGGAATCAGAACAGGCATGACACGGGTGTAAATGTACAGGTGAGTATGGAAGATAAATGTGTTAATACAGATGAATCATGGCTGAGTATGAATGATGCCTATAGTGCGTGTGGTTTTTCGTTAGATGATGTAAAAGAAAGTATGACGAATGCAAGAATTAGGGAAAGGAGAAGGATGAGTACTATGAATGATTTTTTCATTAAAGTAGAAAATGGATTTGATGAAATGGATGAATTGTTGACAGAAATAAGTGAAATTTTAGGGCCAGATGATAGTGAGGTAGATGGGATAGTGCATGGTATATTATATGATAGGAGTATATATGTAAATCAGAATAGGACAATGAATGATAGCGATATGGAAGAAGTGAATGAGAGAGTGTATGAATGCCCAGTTACCTGAAGCATAAATCCTGTTCCCGACTGTGGCTGGGTTGTGAAGAAAATCAGGTAAGTGTTGTGTCAGAAGGATTTGGCAAAGTAAGTGGGAGGAATGTGGAGGATTAGGTTATTTATTTATTTTTATTTTTTTTGCCAAATCCAGGGAGAGAGAGAGAGAGAGAGAGAGAGAGAGAGAGAGAGAGAGAGAGAGAGAGAGAGAGAGAGAGAGAGAGAGAGAGAGAGAGAGAGAAGTAGTTAGTGTAATGATTATTTGTTATAAGAAAGACTTGGTATAATTGATGGTTCTTCTTTATCTTTTAGATAGCTTAGGACAGTGGTGAATGGCTTGTGTGTATGCTCTTTTTTAATTTGACGGAAGCTAGAGGCAGTTATGTGAATTGAGTGCTGGATTTACTTCATATCATTTTGATCAGCGTGGAAATAATTATTTATTCTTAAAGTTGTAATTCCTCCTTTGGACTTCTTTGGAGAGATTTTTCCTTGAATGTGGAATTAATTGTGGATGACCTGGCACATGATAAGGAAATTGATACGACTGCTCAGATTTATATAATTGTTAATGACCTGGACTGAATGTACTTTTGATTGATAATGATGATGATGATGACGATGATGATGATGATGATGATGATAACCATGACTCCAATCAG
>NC_090737.1:77568524-77576024 GCF_036898095.1 Palaemon carinicauda
TTCGCACTATGTATATGTGCTCATAATAGTAATACGGCAGCGTGACCTTGAGATCAGCTGATGCTAACATAAAGTAAATTAAAAGTATTTGTTGATTACTGATATGCTCAAGAAATTGAAAAATAAAATATAAACGTTCTTTAATAAATCACAATTAAACACAGTAATGTCTAATGAAATATAAAGGCTTAATATTGAACTACAATACTGTATGAAGATTTAAAAATGAACTACCCGTATGCGATTGCGAGAGCCGAGAGTGAGCACACACACACACACACACACACACACACAGAAAGAGCTACAACGATTTCGCATTATACCTAATGATTAGACGAACTGTATGGAAACTGATTTCCTGTAACATATTGGCGTTGATGTAATATTCATCATGAAGATATTTCTAATAAGTTAAGAAATGATAAAAGAATATGCCATACGTATGTACGACATATTTTGATACGGTAGGTAGCGGCACTTTCAGATCAGCTGATCATAACCAAAGGTAAACAAAATTTTCAGTACTCGATTTTAAAATGCTTCCAAAATTGATGAATAGAATAAAATAATGCATTTATAGAGCATATGATATCCTATGAAACAAGAAAATGGGATAATGATAGACAGTAAAAAAATATTGACAAAATATGATCCAGATGATTGCCGAATCATAACGTATCAAAATAAATCTACGGAAACTTCACTTTTTACAGGTCGACATACGACCAATTCGACTTACGACTCACCTCTCGGTCCCTGTCTTGGTGGTAAGTCGATCAATACCTGTATATATATATATATATATATATATATATATATATATATATATATATATATATATATATATATATATATATATATGTGTGTGTGTGTGTGTGTGTGTGTCCTAATCCCTGTATGAAAATTATGTAGAGATATTTGTTCTGTATAGGGAGATTAATAATCATTTTAAGAGTACTTTGACTGTCAATAATTGTGGTGCACAATCACTGAACTCTGTTATAGGTTACGTGTGTGACGTCTGATTTATGACGTTTGATAAGCCTATTAGTGACAGTTATTTTCCATGGCAGTGGAAAAATTCACAGAACCGAACAATTCAACATATTGACAGAGCAACATTGAATTACTTGTTAGGGGTAAGCAGTGCCTCGCGAGCGATCATTAGAACGAGGTCCTCGTCTGAGAGTATCAGACTGTAAATTTTGTTTACAAACCGTTTTGTAATTAAATGAAAAAACCCATGTTCCTATGTCTCTTTATGCGTTATCATGGGACATATTGGTGCTAGGTACGTAAATACATCTGTATGTGTATGTTCTGAGCAAAGTTATTCTTTAAGCCGGTAAAATAAAAGTTCAAGATGCCTAGATAGACACTGATGCTTCTAGAGATGAAAACTAAGGAGCAGTTGGATATAGTGATGTCGATGAAGAATATAGACGAGAAAAACGAACACGGGACAAAGAAAATAGGTTAGATAACCTAGCTGAGTTAATGAACAGATTACTAGTTAAACGAAAAGAGGAGCGACGCGCAACCACAGCAAATGCGACTTGCATAAACAAAGTTCAAACGCACATAAGTGAAAGCACACATGCACAGCCGAGTGAAGATAGGCAAAACGTCGTATTTTAAAAATTGCCTGAACTCCTGGTAAGTGTTAGGTCTTTTATGATCAACGGCCTAATAAAGGGTTTCAATCGATCAAAGTGTTTTCAAGAGACTTTTCAGTAGCCACATATGTGTGGTCAGAAAGAGGAAAAAACAATTTAATTAATTAGGTTGCTGAAACATACTCCGGCAATGGTGGTAACGTGTTGGCCACAAGACTGTTTAGGAAGTTATACTGAAATAAAACGACGTTTAATTCAGAAATACGCCTTACCTGATGCGAGAAAAGGGCGACATGAAAGAAAATTAGAAACCCAAAATTCGAAAGGGGTAGACAGTTCTAAGTTTTACTACTTACATTTTTTGAGATTGTGATTTGTTTGCTACACGGAGTGCCAATCTCCCAGAAGTTGAAAACAAAGCAATTGCACTTAAATATATTTGCAGATTAGTAAACCTGTTTTCATGTGGTTATTTGTTCTATGACAATCACTCATTAGTGGATGTATTGATGGCCATACAAAAGATTCTAGACTGTTTGCCAGAAGGAACAAATGATGGAGAATAACTGCCCTGATTCTGAAAAGGTGGCAGCCAAAAGAGGCACTCACCAACCCCCTAAGTGGGAGAGGGGAGAGCGTAGTCAGCAGGTGAGACAACTGTTCAGATGTTGGCAGTGTGGGAGAGAGGGGCACCAATTTTTGGAGTTCCACACCCAAAGATCCCCCTGCTGTTACACTTGTAAGGCCTATGGTCATCTATCTCGAGAGTGCCCAGCAAAAAACGCCAAGGGCGGGTGGGCTGTGGCACACGTATACAACCCCCCGCCAATCACCCGAGGAAAATGAAACTGAGGAAGGGGGAGACGAGGGAGATTGAAGCCCCTGCATGACAGCAGAAGTAGCAGCTGAGACAGCAGTGAGAGTGACTACGATGGGCTCGATGGAACAGGGCCACTGACCTTCCTTGGTACCCCCAATCTCACCACTGTAGCACAAGGGACAGGAGCCGGGGAGAGCAGTATTCCAAGTGAGGTCGTTACCACGTGCCCCAAATATCCTAATGGGTGGCTTGGAATGTTAGCATTCAGGATTGACTTACCAGATAAGTCCATTCGAGTGTTGATCGACATTAGAGCAAGCATTTCCCTCATTGAAAAAGGAATCTCTTAAAACCCACTGCAGTCAGCGGAATCCATCATACTCTACACGCCAGGAGAAAATAAACTAAATGCAGGGCATACAACGATTGTCAACCTAAAGGTGGGATATGTGAAGTTTGCACATGATTTTTTTGTCTTGCCAGTCTTAGGAATTCCAGGAATCAAGGCTATGCTGGGGTTGGATTTTATAATGACTAATCAAATATATATTTTCGGGGAATAAGATAGAATAACATTAAAAGCAGGCGGATGCATTTTAGCGATAGAAAGTCAATGAGAGTACGCGCTTTTGTGGGAACGGAGAGATAATTATGTAAAGTAGGAGCTGTACTTGAAAGAAGAGAAGTATTGTCTCTCCAGACACTTACAAGCATATCAGTGATTCTGTGCTACCTTCTCGTGGAGGGAACCAAGGTTGTAGTTAAACCCCATGACAAGTGGACACACATAGTCTTATTGGGCTTGTCAGAAATAAAAGAGAACAGAGCTGAAATAACGATAGTTAAATTGTCAAATGAAAGAGTTGTTAGTAAGCGATTCTGTGTGTGAATTCGAGTTATGTGAAATTGCTGAAAATGGGATCTTAGGAACCACAACTCCTGCCCGCACAGACAAACGCACTCAGAACTTGATTATGCAAGAGCAAAAACTATATTCACCAGAATTTCAACCTGTAGCTAGTAACATTGTTAATAATTATTCCGATGTAATTGCATTTGGAGATGAGCCACCCAGAAGGATTAATCGATTTCCCTTTAGCATTGAAACTGGGCAGGCAGGGGTAATCAGGTCATGGCCTTATATGGTACCCATCAATTTCCAGGGAGAGATAGAAAGGGAAATTAGTAAATTAAGGGAACGAGTGATTATCGAGGAGGGCGAATCTCCCTGGGCTTCTCCAATTGTAGCTGTTAGGAAAAAAGATGGCTCAGTAAGATTGTGTTGATTATAGGAAGTTGAATGCAGTCACTAAAAATAATGCATTTCTATTGCCTTCGATCGAAGAATTACTTGTTAAGGTATGGGATAGTAAATATTTTACAACTATCAATTTAAAATATAGATACTATTAAATACCCATTCAGGAAGACAGTAAATGTAAAACCGCATCTAGAGCTAACGATCAACTATTTCAGTTTAATTTTCTTCCTTTTGGTGTTAAAAATGCTCCAAGTCATTTTTGTTGAGTAATGATGGTAGTTTTGTCTCCCTGAATTGGTCATTTTTTTCTTGTTTATTTAGACAGTATCATAATTATAGGGAAAATTGCAGAAGATCATAACAATATTCGTAAAGTTTTAGAATGATTGCAACGTAATGGTATGAGAATAAATTTGTCAAAGAGCAAATTTTTCAGTAAACAGATCGAATTTTCATGTCATATAATAAACCCAAAAGGTATCCAACCCAGCTGCAGTAAAGTAGAAGCTATTAGAGATTTCCCCAGGTAACGTTCCCCTAAGGAAGTAGCTGGGTTCCTGGGGCTCGTTGCTCATTACCGTAGATTCATAAGAGTTTTTGGAGAGATGACTACACCATTAGATGCTTTGAAGAAAAAAAAAAATATGTTGGGGAGTGGAAGAAGAAAGGGTCTTTAACCATTTGAAAGCTTCCTTTTATAGCAATGACTTACTCGCATATCATAGACTTGATCGGCCGTTTTTAATGACAACAGATATGAGTAGCCTAGCTATTGGTGGTGTAATTTCTCAATGATATGATATCGGTAGAGAGCGACCCATATGTTCTGCATCCCGGGCATTAAGAAGGAGTAGAAAATATTTATAGTACATTCCATCGAGAGGCATTGGCTATTTTTGGGGTTCTAGGGAGGCATCGGTTCTCTTTACTAGGTCAGCCGATTGAGTTACAAAGTGAATATCGCCCCTTACATCATTTATTTTACAAAGGTGACTTAACTTCCAGACAAGTGAGATGGATTAAAGGATTGCTAGAGTTTAACATAATGGGGTTTGATCACATAAAAGTTAAAGCTAACAAGGTAGCTGATGCCCTAACTAGAGGTGCAGTAATAGGAGTAACAACTAGAGCACAAAAGAGGAACGAAGAACGAAAACAGAATATTGAAGGCCTCCATCAATATAGAAAATGGGAGGGGAATTCACGCGAGGAGCAATCAGAAAATGAGATCCGCAAACGAGAGAGAGAGAGAGAGAGAGAGAGAGAGAGATGGAAATGGTGAAGGTGAACTATGTGGGTGGCCGAGGACACGACCAAGGGTGTCCAGAATAAGTGCCCTGATGATGCAGTTGTGATTGACTTGGGAGGTTGGGACATGAAGTAAGTCCGAGAGGTACAGAAAAAAAGAGGAATGGAGAGAAAGAATATGAACAGTGATTAAAAGGGAATCAGAGATTTAACCAACTTTTTTGAATGTGCCTCGTGAGATTTTTTTTTTTTTATAGAGAATGATATCTTTCTTAGTGCTTACGAGAAGAGGAGAGGGGAATTTTGTTCACAAGTAGTTTTTCCTCCCTCTTTAATTAATCGAACCGTGCACATTGTACATTCAGGTCCATTGAGGGACTAATAAAACGTTAAGGAGAGCATGTGAATCCTTCTTTTAGTTAGGAATGAAAATATCTATAGAAAATTATATGAAATGTAGCCATGCTTGTAACTGTTTCAAAGAGCATAAAAACACTCTACTGGAAGCCAGAAAGAGGCCTGTGATTCATGTTAAATTTTATAGGGTGCATATGTATGTGTTAGGACCATTTCCTACTGGTATAACACAATTTAAGTATCTATGAGTATTTGTGGAAGCATTTACTTAAACTCATACTTACACAATGCAGGATAAATTAGCAAATTCATTAGGCCAGGCGCTGTGCTCTTTCATTACTAGGTTTGGTTGCCCGAAAATTTTGATAAGTGATAATGGTCTCGAATTTATAAATAAGGTGGTGAAATCGTTCACGAAATTGATGAAAATTTAACACTTTTCAGTGACTGTATATAGGCCTTTAGCTAATGGCTTAGCAGAATCACATAATAGGGAAGTGGTGCGAATTTTACGTTACTTAGCGGCTCATGACCCCCTTCATTGGAATGCTATGCTTCTTACAGCTGAGGTAGCTTTGAACATTGCATATAATGCCTCGCTCAGAGACATGCCTTTCTTTTTAGTATATGAACAGGATCCTGTGTTACCATACACGGTCCTGATGAATATGCAACAGTTGCCAAATTATTCAACTGAGAAATACCTTATCTATTTATTAAATCTCTTAAGGAGAGTAATTAACAACCCTGAAAGGAGTTCGAAAATAGCTAATGAAAAACCCAGCTCAAAGAATGATGGTCGGTTCACAACCGCACCAGTAAAAGTATTTTTGGGCGATAGTGTGTATTTGAAACGATTAAAGCCTAGGAAACACAACCGAGTAAAGATTGATAAATCTAACTCAGTAGTGATTCAAAACATTATCAATGGCGCAGTGTCTGAACATCATCAGGCACACATTCATGTGGTGCCCAGAAGAGGTAGTTTTCAAAAGTGTCAATCAAAGTGTACCTCCTGATCCCTGCATACCAGACATTCCTCGAGTTGTTGAGTAGGAATTTTTTTTTCTCTTGTTGTTGATTGAACAGATCTCATTTCCTCTTTCGGCATGTGCTAAATAAACTTGCTAATAACAATATGTTCCTATGTGGTGCTTAATGTATAAGTAAAGTGTTGTGATAATTTTGGTGAGTGTAGAAATACGTATGACATACTGCTGGGTGAACCTAAACCCCAAGAGAGAGAGGTTAAATAGGTCAGGTGTGATCCGCCATGCGGATGCTTTAATATTTATGTATTTAAATTATTTTTAGTTGCTGGGGCCATGGTGGTTCCCGAGGGGAAAGTGGCTGTGGGATTAAATTCTAGCCTCGAGGAAACGCAGTGTTAGAAAATGTGTAGATATGAACACCTTATCGTTGGAGTTATAAGAGTAGGGCGGGAAGATGAGTGACTTTTTCAGGAAAACAGGTAGTGACCACCGATTGATAGTTACAAGTGCAAAAGGCCCGTATTGCCTGCAACCAGAGAAGATTATTGATGAGGTTGTGCAATACTGATATTGATATGATTTTTTTTACACTTTGGGTATTCTGCGTTTTAATTGCAGGGGTCATAAGAAGAAATGAATGGAAAGATTTTATATACAGTATACTATGTACATTTTTACATGCTATATTTCCTTTTCTTTATTTTTTGGTGGAAGATGTCTGTTTTTTTTATTATTTAATTATTCTGATGTATATGTTTTATGTTGCATTTCTCTCTAGAACGTACCATGCCCGATTCCTGGTCGGAGTGTCCTCCATATATCATATACTTGAGAGGGTGAGTGGCCACCTCCTCCCGGAGTGAGGAGCTTCGTGAGGGGTGTTGCGAGTATTGTCCGAATCCCTGTGTGAAAATATGTAGAGGTATTTGTTCTACACAGTGATATTAATGACCTTTATAAGAGTACTATGACTGCCAATAATTTTGGTTCGTGATCACTAAACTCTGTTTTAGGTCACGTGTGTGATTTCTGATTTATGACGTGTGCTAAGCATACTGGTGACACCATATATACATCACAGTGGAGAAATCTACAAAACCTAACATTCCAGCATATTGACAGACCAAAATTGAATTACTTGCTGAGGGGTAAGCAGTACCTCTCGAGTGATCATTAAAACAAGGTACTTGTCTGAGAGTATCAGGC
>NC_090737.1:77588524-77618524 GCF_036898095.1 Palaemon carinicauda
AGTGATTGGTTTCCGGTGAGAGTGGGGCTGAGACAGGGATGTGTGATGTCGCCGTGGTTGTTTAACTTGTATGTTGATGGAGTGGTGAGAGAGGTGAATGCTCGAGTGCTTGGACGAGGATTAAAACTGGTAGGCGAGAATGACCATGAATGGGAGGTAAATCAGTTTTTGTTTGCGGATGATACTGTACTGGTAGCAGACACAGAAGAGAAGCTTGACCGACTAGTGACAGAATTTGGAAGGGTGTGTGAGAGAAGGAAGTTGAGAGTTAATGTGGGTAAGAGTAAGGTTATGAGATGTACGAGAAGGGAAGGTGGTGCAAGGTTGAATGTCATGTTGAATGGAGAGTTACTTGAGGAGGTGGATCAGTTTAAGTACTTGGGGTCTATTGTTGCAGCAAATGGTGGAGTGGAAGCAGATGTACGTCAGAGAGTGAATGAAGGTTGCAAAGTTTTGGGGGCAGTTAAGGGAGTAGTAAAAAATAGAGGGTTGGGCATGAATGTAAAGAGAGTTCTATATGAGAAAGTGATTGTACCAACTGTGATGTATGGATCGGAGTCGTGGGGAATGAAAGTGATGGAGAGACAGAAATTGAATGTGTTTGAGATGAAGTGTCTGAGGAGTATGGCTGGTGTATCTCGAGTAGATAGGGTTAGGAACGAAGTGGTGAGAGTGAGAACGGGTGTAAGAAATGAGTTAGCGGCTAGAGTGGATATGAATGTGTTGAGGTGGTTTGGCCATGTTGAGAGAATGGAAAATGGTTGTCTGCTAAAGAAGGTGATGAATGCAAGAGTTGAGGGGAGAAGTACAAGAGGAAGGCCGAGGTTTGGGTGGATGGATGGTGTGAAGAAAGCTCTGGGTGATAGGAGGATAGATGTGAGAGAGGCAAGAGAGCGTGCTAGAAATAGGAATGAATGGCGAGCGATTGTGACGCAGTTCCAGTAGGCCCTGCTGCTTCCTCCGGGGCCTTAGATGACCGCGGAGCTAGCAGCAGTAGGGGAGTCAGCATTATGAAGCTTCATCTGTGGTGGAAATGTGGGAGGTTGGGCTGTGGCACCCTAGCAGTACCAGCTGAACTCGGTTGAGTCCCTGATTAGGCTGAAGGAACATAGAGAGTAGAGGTCCCCTTTTTGTTTTGTTTCATTGTTGGTGTCGGCTACCCCCCAAAATTGGGGGAAGTGCCTTGGTATATAGATAGATATCCGAGAGAACAGCTGCATCAGAATCTATCGCACCCACATCTGTCGAAGAATTTTTTTTTTCAGCCTCAGTAACCCACTGTTTATCACGAGGCTTGGAACTCGTCTTAGTGATAAAAGTGTTAATTATTTGTTTACTACGTTAAAATTTCATCTCAAAATAGCTTGCACTTTGTAGTAATATATAGAAGCAGAATTTATTATTTTCCTACTCTTGCTATTTTACTAAAAGAGCTATATATGAATATATAGTTTTCTTTATTTTATATGATTGCCATGAAAGTTTATGCTTTTCGGAGACATTTGAAGAAAGTCGTTTTGATTTCATACTTATGTTATTTGTGATGACCTTACACCTTTTTTTCACACCAGATATAAAGGTTTAAAAGTTTTAAAGGCCGCTCATGAATGGCAGATACAAGGAATAGTGGCATTGCCCTATCAAGCAAGACAATGCACAAGGGACTAACCATATCACATATGATCAGCACCCAAGACCCGTCTCCACCTAGGTTAGGACCTAGGAGGGCCAGGTAATGGCTGCTGATAACTCAGCAAATAGGTCTATAAGCTCCGCCAAGCCCCCCATCCTCAGCTCACAAGAATGGTGAGGTTGCAGCGACCAAAGGAACTAACGAGTTTGAGCGGGACTCGAACCCTAGTCTGGCAATCACCAGGCAAGGATGCTACCTCCAGGCCACCACTGATTAGAGTTCTTTTATATATAAGAATTTGCTTATTTGCAATGAACATGGATCATTTTTCTATCACCAGGTTTATATTACAAAAGCATGTCATGACATAAGATAAGACATTTTCATACAATTTGTTAAAAGGTGTGCACTTTCTTGAGTTATTTTAGGATCAATAACTCTGCATAAAATCGTGTTTAATCTGTCTAAATTTTCTACTCGTGAATTTCATTAAACGATTTTTTTTTCACATTGCATATTGCGGATATATCTTTGCCAATGCTTTAAAAATATTCGGATAATCATGTGCTAGGAGGACTGCGTTAACATCAAGAATAGAGCACTAGCGCAATATCTGATAACCAGTGAAGACGAGTGGCTAAAGAGTGCAGGGGAAAAAGGATTGATAAAAGTAGATGGAGACCCAGAAATATACCGAGACAGGAGAATGACAAAATGAACAGAGGACTGGCACAACAAACCAATGCACGAACAATACATGAGATAGACTAAATAACTAGCTAGCGATGAGACGTGGCAATGCTTACTGAGGGGAGAGCTCAAGAAAGAGACTTAAGGAATGATAACAGCGGCACAAGATCAGGCCCTATGAACCAGATATGTTCAAAGAACGATTTACGGAAATAACACATCTACCACATGTAGGAAGTGTAACACGAAAAATTAAACGATAAACCACATAACAAGCGAATGCCTGGCACTTGCACAGAACCAGTACAAAAAGAGGAATAATTCAGTGTCAAAAGCCTTCCATTGGAGCCTGTGCAAAAAAACGTCTGTTACCTTGCAGCAGTATGTGATACGAGCACCAACCTGAGGGAGTGAAAGAAAACGATCAGGCAAAGATCCTCTGGGACTATGGTAACAGAAAAGATATGGTGATGCGCACAAATAGACAAGACGTGACGTTGATTGACAAAATCAAGAAGAATGTATCTCCTTGATATCGCAGTACCATGGGACTCCATATTTATTATTATTATTATTATTATTATTATTATTATTATTATTAAGCTACAACCCGAGTTGGAAAAGAATGATGCTATAAGCGCAGGGGCTGCAATAGGGAAAATATCTGAGAGAGGAAAGGAAACAAAAGGAAAAATTAAATATTTTAAGAACAGTAATAGCATTAAAATAAATATTTCGTATGCAAGCTATAAATACTTTAACAAAACAAAAGGAAGAAAAAATAGACAGAATAGTGTGCTCCAGTGTACTCTCCAGCAAGAGAACTCTAACCCAAGACAGTGGAAGACCATGGTACAGAGGCTATGGCACTACCCAAGACTAGAGAACAATGGTTTGAATTTGGAGTGCCCTTCTCCAAGAAGAGTTGCTTCCCATAGCTAAAGAGGCCAACGATATACGTCTGATCTCTAGCAAGGCCAGAGTTTGAGTGGTTCCTTGCTTCTAGCCACACCCTGTCGAACCAATAATCGGGTGAATTAAGTATGCCATATTGGTTGCCAGATCCTCGAAGATCCTTCATCGGCTGTACCAACTTGAGCGCTAGAGCATACAGTAGAGTATTGTTCTGCAGTCTGGTCTTCAGCTGCTGATGCTCATCTTAATTTGTTGGATAGGAACTTACAGTTTATTAAATTTCTTATTGATGATCTAGATATTAATCAATGGCACCGCTGAAGAAAAAGAGAGGAAAACAATGGATAGCTATCAAGACCTGAAAATAGAAATAAGAAGAATATGGGATATGGCAGTGGAAATTAAACCCATAAACATAGGAGCACTAGGCACGATCCCAAGATCTCTGAAAAGGAATCTAGAAAAGTAGAGGCTGAAGTAGCTCCAGGACTCATGCAGAGGAGTGTGATCCTAGAAACAGCACACATAATTGGAAAAGCGATGGACTCCTAAGGAGGCAGGTTGCAACCCGGAATCCTACACTATAAATACCAGCAAGTTGAAAATAGTGTGGTAGAGGAAAAATAGAATAAAATAATAATAATAATAATAATAATAATAATAATAATAATAATAATAATAATAATGGTAATAATAATTCATGGATAAGAAAATAAGAATAGGATCAATTTTATCTAATAATCCAGAGGTCATACAGTTCAGTTATTGTTCGGGATGGATGAGAAACATAATTGTAACTTAAGACTTTTTAAACGTAAACACGTCTTAAAATTCTAAGGAATAAGGAGGTGTGTTTTTACACACACACACACACACACGTATATATATATATATATATATATATATATATATATATATATATATATATATATATATATATATATATATAACATCCCATATAAGCTTATGTATAAAAACTGTTGATAAATGGATTATTTCATATTGGTGCTAGTTTATGCGAAAAAGTTTCTAAGACCTCGTTAATTTTCAATATGGTATCCAGCAACACTCATAAAAAAAAGAGTTTGAAAGACGGAAGCAATTGGAACCTATAAATAATGGCTAATAAGCTCCACTGTTTCATAACGATAGCCTAAGAAAATATTTTGGAGATTTACCAAATATAAGCCTGTGGTAAAAAAAAAAAAAAATAAATAAAATAATAATAATTATGTTGCCAATCAGATTAACCTACGTCCATCTAATATTAAGGATCACATAAGCTTACTGATCTTCTGGGAAATGTCTCCCTTGTTGCTTTAGCCGTTAAATTCAGGGCACAGTCGTTTTCTGATGATCTTCGTAATTAAGTCTCAATTAAGAACTCCGTTGACTGGGTCTTCTTCAAGGTCCTCAAATGAGTGATAAATAACAATGATTTCAAAACACTCTTTTTCATGGGTAGGCTTACATATATCTATATGACCACCAACCTAGGGTAGCAACCAACAGACCAAAAAACGGATGAATGGGTCACTGGCAACTGAGCAGGTAGCCCTAACACAAGCTTGGTTTTGTCACCTCACAGTTGGCTGACACTACTATGTCTGTCAGTGATACTGAAATTTTCTGTGGAAATGGTATGGCCAGATTCAAATGAATTGTCATAAATAGGCGAAATTGGTTTCTTACTCTAAAGTCTATTTGTTCGTACTGATCTCCGCATGTGTTTCGAAATCCTGCACTGAAGGGCTCTAGACGTGCTTTCATTGTAGCACTTAGTACAGCGTGCACATTTATAATTGTATATGACACCAGAACACAAGGGAGTAAGTAGACTTCCCTTATATTTAAAAAAGTGAGCAAACTGAGCGCTTCTTTATATAAATAGATTTTTTATATATATGGGGATAACACTTTCCCACAACAACTTATATTTTATATTTTGTAATAATTGTAATGAATTATGGTAGTAAGAGAAAATATATAAAATGCAGATTATGTGAATCGAGGAGAGTACCCTTTTAACAATAATGACGTGGGGAGGATTTTCTAAGGCAGTAAGCGCTGGGATGTATGAACGTCTCGCTAAGCAAATTTCCTGAAGTGGGTTTTGAAAGTTAGATTTTTAACTTTAATTTTGTTTTTTTTTAGAAAAAACTATATAGAGAATCACAATACTTGGAAGAGTAAAAATTTGAGTGACCACTAATTATTATTTACATGTTGTCTCTAAGATGTGGGTATTTTCATTATAACTTTTAATTATACGGATAAAATAATTCTCGCCGCAGATTCATAATTCATTTTAAACTTCAGTATTTAGTTCATTAGTTGTCTTTAGTTCTATAGAAAAATTCCATACAAAAATAGTTCTATATTATACTTTATTCCTTCCTTAAAAATCCTCTGGTCCTTTTCTCTCCTCGTTATTCCTTTTTTTCCTAAACGTTGATCGTATATCCTTATACCTATACTTGTTTGGGAGGACATAAAAGCATAAGAATCGTTTGAATTCGGTTTGAGGAACCATTGAAAAAGTCCTATTGGCTATTTGATGGACGACGACAGAGTATAATGAAACCAGCCATTTGGAAGACCCACCTCCTATAATTGACTTCGATCTATTTCAGATGAATAGTTTCGTTTCCGTATGGTCTTCATCTGAGATGGTTGGTTCCTGTTACTCTAATTGATAGTGGCTGGGGAAAACCCTGCATTTCCTCACTTTTTTTACAAGTTGCCGTAAAACTAGGTGGTCTTTAAAACTCATTTTCTCATTAATTGCTGAAATGAAAATGAGATTCTTGTGCACGGGAATTTCTAAAACGCATGTAGCTTCATGCATAAACAAAAGGCTCATAAATGTGCTTTGATTTTGCGGATTGAGTATAAAATATTTTTTTTTTCGTTATAGATTTCTTCAATTAATCGATGATTGAATTTATTCGATGTTTTTGTGGAAGACGCCCAGCAAAATAAATTTACCAAGCTTAAAGTTATCTTTCGCTTGCAAAGACTTTCATCTTATTTTCTCGACTGGAAGCACCATTGGTTTTTATTCCATAACAA
The DNA here is from genome assembly GCF_036898095.1 of Palaemon carinicauda. Taxonomy (NCBI): domain Eukaryota; kingdom Metazoa; phylum Arthropoda; class Malacostraca; order Decapoda; family Palaemonidae; genus Palaemon; species Palaemon carinicauda. The sequence continues at coordinate 77,594,835 of NC_090737.1, forward strand.
TTAATTGAACTGAACTTTAACAATCTATCACGAAATCCAAAATTTCTCAACGGCATTAAAAGAATGTATTTCCCCAAGATATTTTCTTCCATAGTTCCTTATCCTCATCTGTCTTTTATCATGATAACTATCTATGAAGCAACTGGTTGGTTCAACTTGGATCGATAGATAAAAATATTTTTTTTTTCTGATTATACAGACTTCATCCGGGAGCCTAGCGCCCTTTTCCAAGTAAATGTGGTCGAATTTGAGTAATGCATTGATGGCTAGGTCTTACGAACGGATAAAACTCATACATGGTATTTTATAGTATATTGTTAATAATAATAATACTAAAATAAAAAAAAAAACAAAGCGTACGGTATTTAGAGACTTTCAGATGTCAATTATGTGAATATATGTATCCTTGATGGACTTTGATAAAACTTGAATTTTTTCATTACGTTGATACTGAAAGTTTGAGGAACAGAAAAAAAAAAATTGAATTTTAAAGTAGGTTGAAAATGTATTGAAAAGCGGTTATCGTGTTAGGGAGAATAAACCAAAATTCACAAACCTTATGAAATAAAAATATCCTCCAATACCCAGAGGCTTATAGGCCAGGATTATGATAATGGGTTGAAGAGGCAATCTCTCCAGAGACGTGAAGTAGCAAATGCCAATTTTTTTAATCAATACAACGAGAGAGAGAGAGAGAGAGAGAGAGAGAGAGAGAGAGAGAGAGAGAGAGAGAGAGAGAGAGAGAGAGAGAGAGAGGCGCAAGTGGGGAGGGATTTATCTTAAACTTCCCAAGAATGAAAAATTTATTTTTTTCTTTTTATTTGTAATCCCACCAACTACTCAAATAGATTTTAGTAAAGTAATCCTTTAAAAGAACAATCTCTCTCTCTCTCTCTCTCTCTCTCTCTCTCTCTCTCTCTCTCTCTCTCTCTCTCTCTCTAACAAACAAACAGACAATCAAATAAAATATTTCTGAATGGGAAGATATTAACCGAATAACATTCGAGTTTTCTAATAATAACAATAATTAGCCATGAATATTTATGAGATATTTGTATTCACATTCAAACTAGTGATAATATGTTTTTGGTGCCATATATCAAGAGAGAAAAATATGAATATAAGAATGAAACTGAAACAAAGCAGTTGAAGAGTTTTTTTCTGATAATATGCTGATGAAACTTAGGCAACATACAGCTGAAGCAAGAGATGATTTAAAGTTAAAATGTATCTCAAGATTTTGACTGTAATACATGGACATGATAAGTATAAAACTCACATTTATTAAAGCTGAGAGGACAGCAAACTGGGAGCTCCATCTACAATCCCTATCAGAGATGCTTCCTTATTTTTCTGCATCTGGTTATATCCTGTATGCCAAATCAACAAGATTATAACTGCAGGACATGCTCAACATAGAAAGTAGCCATCCTGATGTATACAAAAGTTTCAAAGTAGGGCTTCATGTTTTAAGGAGAAGCGACAGGTATTGGGGAGGACTGTCATCTGATTTAGTAACTGAACAAGTTCTCATGAAGAGCATTAAAAGCACTGGAGTTCTAACAAGAGGCCGAGGAATGAGAGAATCTCAGATACTTACATGACTCCTCAATGCCAGTTTGTGCTGAAATTAATAATGCCAAGCAAGAAATTACTGGAAAGCAGTTCACAGGGAGGGGGAGACCAGCACTTTGATATGTCTAGAGTATGTTCTACAAGAGCTAATAAATACCTGAATGCACTTCTCAAGTTCTCGAATATGATGAATCAGGAAGAAGCTCTGTTTGTTTACAAACGCTATTTGGAACGCTCTGCTCATTTTGTGATTTTGAGTCGGTTTTCCGAGGGTTTTCTTATGAATTTGGACTACAACTTGTGAGTAAGATGCCAGTGAACTAATTAGTGTTCAAGTGAACTATTTTGTGTCATAGTTTATATTATTAGACGTAGTTTGCCTCGATACACCTCCAAGGAATCGCCAAGCCGGAGGTTTCATGTCGCCTGAGGCGATATGACGTCATCATAGAAAACGGAGCGTTTTCTACCAGCTACGATGGCCAACAACTTTCCAATGGCTGCGAGACTTAAACCAAAGACTACAGTTGGTTTAAAATTTTCGTGTTCCCCTAATTATGAGTCGGCATGTGATGTCATATTTAATAAGTTAAAAATAAGTGAAAAAGACATACGGGGGTTTCAGAACATACCAAATAACAGAGTGGCTGTGAAATTTATTGAGGAGAAGGTTTTTGATGTCTTTATACGAGAGTACGAAGACAAAGTGATTCATTTCGGTAATGGTGAAAAGGCCCTAGTAGTAAATTTGAGTAGTGTATATACCTATGTATCAATACGTTATGCACACTTTGATATAGAACACTCCCTTTTAATTAGTGTCCTCGAACAGTATGGGAAAGTTCTTCATCTCAGACATAATACCTTTTCTCATGGGAGAGCAAATGGTCTAGAAAATGGAACACGCACTGTGAAAATGGAAATAAAGAAAAATATCCCATCCTCCATAAATATTTGTGGTTATAATGTTGTGTTTTTATATAATGGTCAGAAAAAGACGTGTTACAAGTGCGGAGGAGACTCTCATATGGCAGTTAACTGTAATATGGATAGTCAGCCTAAGTTAAATATTTTTAATTTGAATGATTTCCCAGCAATGCCCGGCAAGGATTCTGATAAGGGTCGGATATCGGAAGAAGATGGTACTCCTGATGTTCAACTGGCAACAAGTAATGAAGCAAATGTGGAGCAACCATGTGATGGAAAGAGTATTGAAAATGATAAAGAAGAATCCAGCAACCATGGAGAGGACCAGGTAGGCGACTTATGCGAAGCAGTAGTAGAACAACTAGTGACCATTCCCTCATCCAAGAATGTTGATGATGTTGCTGTTCATCAACACTCAGTCGAAATAGAAGGTCGATCATGTGACCTGGAGGGTCATGTTCCAGGTAATGGTGATAATTTAACAGATACCGACAGTGATAGTGACATCTTTGCAATAAAAAGTGCACCTGAAGGAGCTTCTCAAGTTACCGAAATAACTGAGGATAAGGGGCTTCCATCACAAGATGAACCTCGTATTCCTTACACGGTTGAAAGTCTCTTTCCCGTTGAAGATGATGTAAATGAAGAACCGGGAAATCTTAAGGAAATCAATATAGCGGTTTCAGTGCATATGGATGATGAATCAGTGGATGGTGCTACTGAAGAACGTGACATGGATATAGAGGTAAATAAAGTCAGTTATATTGAAGACGATTTGAAAAATTATGATAAAGGCTCAGACGTGATGCCAAAAGGCCAGTGGAACATAGATTTAGATACTGTAGGTAAATTGAAGTTAATTAGGGGAAAATCCAATAAAGAAAAAAGGAAGGAAGAAAAAATGAATGGAAAAGATAGGTTGCCAAAGAAAAAGAAAAAGTAATTGTTTCAGTGTTCGTTGTTGTAATGGCTCTTTCTGTTGCCACTTTAAATATTAATGGCTTAAATGAGGTAATTAAACAAATGAAAGTTGTGTCCCTTATCATGTACTATAAAATTGATATTCTGTTGATTCAAGAACATAACGTAAAAAATATTTCAGGGTTGAGTTATCTCACTAATTTTATGTGTATAGTGTTCAATCCATCAATCAATTTAAAAGGAGGTACAATGATTTGTATAAATAATAAAACAAATGTTAAACTTTTAACCAAGGAGATGGATACTAATGGTAGAATTGTTGGTGTAAGGGTATGTTACAATAACTGCATTATACCTATTATAAATGTGTATGCTCCATCTGGTGCCAGTAAATTTGCTGAAAGGGAAGACTTTTTCAGGAATGAAATATTGTATTACCTGCGACATAATATTGATTATCTTATTTTTGGAGGTGATTTCAACTGTATAACATGCACAAGAGATTGCAGTAATAATAACAAAGCTTTACTGTCCAAGTCTATGAGTACTCTCGTGAAAAACCTTGCTCTGAGAGATAATTATAAATTCACTAACAGGATATTAGAATACACTTATATACGGGAAAACTATGGATCCAGAATAGACAGGATTTATACGGTAAAATTATTTGATAATATAACATCTGTAGACACCATTCCAATACGTTTTTCAGATCATAGTATGGTTGTTTTGAAATTAAACATAAACACACAAAAAATTGGCACAGGGTATTGGAAGTTGAATGTTAAAGTTTTAGATTCTGATGAAATTGAAGAAAATTTTTTACATGTATGGCAGTTTATAAAGCAGAAAAAGGGTACATTTGATAACATACTCTTATGGTGGGACTGGGCAAAATCACAATGTAAAAAATTCTTTGTCAAATTATGTAAAAAATTTTCTCAAGAAAAGTATGGATTGCTGAACTTATTACAAACAAGATTGCGTCAACTTTATGATATTAACTATAAAACTAGTGTAAATTATGAAAATATTAAGATTCTCAAGACTAGGATTTGTGACATCCAGAATGAAATATTAGAGGGTATAAAGATAAGAGCCAAACTAAATGATCGTACAACTGGGGAAAAAATATCTGCACATCTACTTGGTGCTGAGAAAAAGAAAAATCATACACGCATTACTAAAATAAAACAAGCAGATGGTTCCATTGTAGAAAGCACAGAGGGAATTTCTGTTTTTATAAAGGAGCACTTTGAAAAATTGTTTAGTAAGGTAACTGGTCAGGTAAAAAGTCAAGATTATTTTCTTAACCTATGCCATTCTGTCCTAAACCAGGAAGATGTAAGTTTGTTAAGTAGAGAATTAGAGGAAATTGAGGTTTTTGATGCTATCAAGAGTATGTGTAAAGGAAGATCACCAGGGTATGATGGACTTCCTATAGAATTCTACAAAAAGTTTTGGTCTTTAATAAAGTCTGACGTTATGGAAGTATTCAAATCCATTGTGACTGAGAAATATATGTCAGATAGTCAAAATTTGGGTGTAATAAAATTATTACCTAAAATAGGAGATTTATCTTTGGTGGAGAACTGGAGACCTATATCCCTTTTGAATGTTGACTATAAAATCTTTGCTAAGGTTTTAGCAAATAGATTGAGATGTGTTATTGGGAAGATTATCTCCCCAGAACAATATTGTGCAGTGAAGGAAAGGTCGATTGTGAATTGTAATAATACGATTCGAGATGTAATTTTTCATACAAAACAAAAGAGTGAAGACTTAGCAATTCTAAGCTTAGACTGGTCTAAGGCTTTTGATAGAGTTAATATGGATTTTGTTTTTAAAGTGATGAAGAAATTTGGTTTACCAGATGAATTTGTGGCTCTAGTTAGAATATTGTACAAAGATTGTGTAAGTAGTATCTTGGTAAATGGGTTTATGAGTTCAACTTTTTGTATTAAAAGGTCAGTAAGACAAGGCTGCCCTATGTCAATGCTGTTATGTTGTATATTTCAAGAACCCTTGTATAGAGCAATAAAGAGCAATAACAAGATAATAGGGCCTAGCCTTCCAAACAATGTAAATATATGCCTGCAAGGTTATGCAGATGACTCATCCGTGATCTTGTCAACTGATGATTCAGTTAGAGAGTGTTATAAAGAAGTACAATGGTTTGAACTTGCGACAGGTGCACAGCTAAACAAGGACAAAACTAGTATAATTGGGTTTGGGAAATGGGAAAACCGAAAAATTTGGCCTATCAGTTGGTTGAAAACTGTTGAAAGTATCAAAATTCTTGGTATAATTTATTATAGTGATTTTGAGGTTACATGTGAAGAAAATTGGTCTCGCCTTACTCAAAATATTAAAATATCCATAGATATGCTAAGTCAAAGACAATTATCTATTTTCCAAAGAGCTATTATTGTTAATTCACTAGTTTTGTCCAAAGTTTGGTATATATCACACACTTTGCCTCCTTTGAAAAAGTACATTGCTCAAATAAATATGCATGTATCCCGATATATATGGCAGGGAACTTACCATCCTGTTGGTAGAAATACTCTTTGTTTGTCGAAAGAGAAAGGTGGATTGGGTATTATAAATGTTTATTTTAAGTCCTTGGCGATTTTCAGTTCGACAGCTCTAAATGATATTAGAAAGGATATTGGTTTAAGTAATTTCTATTGCAAGATGAGGATTAGTTTTTTGTTGGACTTGAAGGAAATAAATGAGGTTTCATTTGTGTCAACACCATTTTATTCAATTGCAATTAATGTAATCAGAAAAGTTTATCACCATGCAAAATTTCCTAACTTAAGTTCTAAAGATTGTTATAATTTCATAAGGCCAGAGATTGTCCCACAAATTGAAGGGAGTTATCCATTTTTGGACTGGAAAATGGTATGGGACAGCATAAACAAACCTTTCATTGGCATCATGGAGAGAGAGTTTGCCTTTAAATATGCTCATGAAACTTTGGCGACAAATAATCGTCTGAAAATGTTGAATATCAGAGAGAGTGATAAATGTGATCATTGCAATGATGTTGAATATAGTTTGCATATATTTTACTTTTGCAGGCACATCCAGACAATATTGATGTATGTCAAAAATGTATTATTTCATACTTGTGACATAAACAGGGACAATTTTTTAAACACATTAATGTTCAATTACAAATATAGGACGAAAAAGGATTATAATAGCGCCACTGTATTGATAGTTGGTTATTTATATGCTGTTTGGGTCAGTAAGAAGAAACGATATACGAAAGAGGAAACAGACGCCTTTCTTAAGAGTAAATTTCAATATGATCGGTGGCTTCTGAAAAATATCTATAAAGAAAGAATGAATAAAATGTTCACCAAAAAGTATATAATTTTTGTTTTTGAGTGACTGAAAATTAAAATCAAGATGTGTGATGTTGTAAATTGTTAAATTAGATGGGTTTGTTTATAGAAAAATGCAATTAAATGTGTTTATACTGTAAATATTGTAATTGTAAAGAATATGTAATTTAACTTTTTAATAAAAAGAAAAAAAAATATGATGAATCCTTTCAGTGAAGATTTACCTTTGTGTAATATTGCAACTGGAGTTACTGACAATGATGATGTTAATGCTGATGATGCAACCACAGTTAGAAATATGATTGGAGAATATCAATGAATTACTCCTTCAAAATTGAAAAGCAAGCTTTTACACTAGGGGCAAAAAGTACAGTGCTGGTAGATCAATATACCATTCATGTTGACCCACAATTAATATTTCAGTATTTAGTGACAATTGCTAATAGATAACAAGATATGGAACTTGAGGAGTTATTGGAATATGAACTTTCTAGTTTCTAAAATTCTATGTTTGACACACTTAGCATATTGAAACAAGCAAACAAGTCCACCTTGGCCGATCATCTGTGGAAAATGTATGATCACACTGAATCATCACAACCTGGTAAAGTTCAGTATGTCTTGGATGGAGGCTCACTCATTCAGAGTATAGGGTGAAAACCTGGCGTAACCTATGACAAAATAGACCAAATGTATGTCGATTATGTTGTAAAGAAATATGGCAAAGGTCCTATAATTGTATTTGATGTGTGCCCGAATGAACTAACTACACAGGACTTAACCCATATGAGACGTAAAAGGCTGCATAAAAGACCCTCTAATAAACTTTACTGGGCAAATGCAACTGCAATTGAAGAAGGAAAATACTTTGTAAAATAAACAGAACAAAAAGAAATTTATTAGCAACCTGTCACCCAAATTGGAGGAAAATGACTGTGACAACTCATGCAAAAAGTGATGCTGATATTTTAATAGTACAGAAAGCCATAGAATTAGCAGCAAACACATGCACAACAGTGATTGGTGACGACACTGATATATTGGTTCTTCTGTGCTATTATGAGGATTTACATAATAATGGCCTATTCTTTCTTCCACAATAGGTCAACAAATCAGAATGCAAAGTATGGAACATTAATAAACCGAAGTAATATCTTGACCCAGCAGTATATGACATTATTCTCTTTATACATGCCATCATGGGGTTTGATACAACTTCCAGACTATTTGGACTTTGGAAAGGTGTATCACTATAAAAGGCAAAGAACAAACACTTCATTGAGCAAGCTGTCGAGATTGAGAATATTGGAGCACCGCATAATATTATTACAACTGCAGGTGAACGAGCACTAGTGACAGCTTACAATGATTGTCTTAGAGATGAACTTGATAAGCTCCGATTTTAAAAGGCTAATCACAAAAGTAGCAGCCAGTATGATACATGTACAACCACAAAACACTTCCACCAACTTCATATGCAGCCGAATTCCATAGCTAAAGGGTGAACTGCCAGTTGCAGCAGTGGCTTGGGAATGATATTGTATGGGGATGGAAAATAGATGGTGGTGTGCTAAGTCCACTGAAGGTAGACAAGCCTCCTGCACCTCAGTCTCTTCTCAATATGAAAAGCTGTAATTATAAGCAAGACTGCCACAGCCAATGATGAACGTGCAAAATACATGGTCTGCATTATTCCAATGCCTATGAAGAATGCCACGGAGCTGGCTGCCTGAACTCGTGTCATATCAAATTTTTTTATGATCCTGACAATGAGTTTGAATAAAAAGTTTAAACATGAAAATATAGTTGTTAGGGTATGTTACACTGTGTTTTACATAAATAGTGTAATTATTGATATTTTAAACATGTCATATCAGTCTTTTACTTCTACATTTTGTGTGTTGGTAATACTACATAGTTATGGGTCGACTGTGCCACTTTACAGGATATTCTATTGCATGTGATTTCCCACAATGGATTAAAAGATATTCTTTCTTTCCGCTTAAATCTTATTCTTTATCACATTTTTACTCACAGTTACATTGACATAGACTAGAGCAGTTCTGATTGACAAATAAAGGTTGAAACCTGTTGGGCACCTGTCCGGTAATACCCCCATAAATTAGGAAATATCAAGATTTTGAGTGAAAAGTACTTAATTGAATGTCAAAATTAAATCCATTAGTCACGGCTTTAATATAACATAAAATACAAATGTCTAAGGCCATTAGTATTGAAAATATTGAAGTTTCAACATCGAATAATAGGCGACCGAGGGAAAGTTTTATGGTTAAATATGTAAAATACAAAAACAGTTTCTAAAGAAAATGCCTGTTTTTCAACATTTTGCATATGATTTTATCGACACTTATCCAAATTAGGTGAAATAGAAATAAATTCTGTTGCAATTTATCATGAGTCAAATCATAAAGCTCCTGGACTATTAGAGAAAAAACCATTACTGATGAGTGAAGTGTAAGTTTTTTTCGCTTCTTAGTAAACTTTCTTATCTTGACTCAAAATTGTAATTACGTTTTGATTATCTGTGTTTTTATAACCCGAAGGATATGATCAAAGTAGTAAAGAATATGAAACAATTTCATAACAACATTTAAAAATCATAGGAATTCTGTTCTCTAATATGATAAACCTTCCCTATTTTCTTATGTGTATTATAAATCCTTAAAATTTTTATGTTAGTGAGTGAAGTAAAAATTATTGCGCTTAGTAATTCCTATTTTTTATATCTGTATTTAAGCGAGTCTGAGATAAGTCTTCGTAGTGAACCATATTTTTTTTTTTCTTTTTTCTTTTGAGGGGGTGTGTGTTATAAAATTTGACCCATTATATGTTATAATGCCATTAATTAAAGACATCTTCATATTTTTTTTTCTTTTTTTATTTGGGACTTGTATAATAGTAATTTTTGAGAAATAGATTCTATAAGCGATTTTTCTCGATAAAAGCTTGCACTAATAGTTATAATTCCTATTACCATAATTTTTTCAAATGCTACGGATAGCACTGCCAAAAACGATATACGAATTATTCAACAAGTTAACAAATGCTTATGCATAAAACTTATGACATATGTTACATTTCAACATAACTATTCTTATAGATTTGAAATTTTGTTCATTCATTAATTTCACAATTTTCAAAATAGTGTGATATATGATGTTTCATTTTTTTTCAAGTTTTATTCTATTGAATATATATATCTTAATATGATTCTTACGGCTTGTTAAACAAAAATTCCAAACTAATAGTTATAAAGAATATAAATTTCAATAAAATCCTTTATTATTAAAGCATATATTTAATATACAAAAAGAAAAGGTTAGTGAGTTGTCAATCTACCTCTAGCATCAGTAATTTCATCGAGACGTCAAGTCACCCATAACTACGATTTCATTTCAATAGCTAGGCTGATGAACGGTTTACATAAGTATATATACAAACCACAATTGCTATTAGGTTCTCTTTAGAATTTAGTATAAACCGTATTGCCAGTCAACTATAAAGTCCATTTCTATGTGGTAATTTAACCACTTGTCACCACTTCACTCTAATGAATCAGACTATTGTCAAGCACCAAAACGATAGGGGGTAGATTAGTAATAGCCATAGCTCTCACTGTAGGCAAAAACACTCCCTCCGATACTTCAACATCATACTTACCTGTAATAAATGTTCACGAAACCAACAATTTGACAAGCTCGCCTGGCCCCTTAGCCCAAATCCAACCCTCAAATATTAATACCGACTCTTCCACTCTCACTCCTTTACTTGATTTTTTTTTTTTTTTTCATAGCGAATGTTGCCCATCTTCAACCGTCTTAACGCCGGTCCACACTATCGGACAAACACGGCGGGCAAATAGTAACACCACAGACCATTAGGTATTCAAAATGAGGATTGATCACTTCAGAAGCGGGGAAAATGTACGCAAGGATCTGGTGATAGTGCTACCAGATGGTTTGTACCCTAAAATCTTTACTCGTTCGTTGGGCAAAGATTCCCGTGCAAAGGCAACACAGTGGACACCAATTAGTATATAGTGATTTCCCAAGGATAATAAGCATTCAGAGGTACAGAAATCACAAAGAAGAGTGTATTGAGGTCATATGCCACCTTATATACTTTAAAACTACCATTTTTTTTTTTTAAATATCCTTGACAACAATTTTATACATGTAATTATTTATGCCAACATTATTTATAAACTTTTCATAGTGTTATAAAAAACCAATATAGTATATATAGTTTTTCTAACTAATATCCTCCTTAGGGGTACCTTTATATTATTCTAATAGGAATCTACAAAAATCCATTAATCCAAATTCTATTATACAAACTAAATCAATAGAAGTGAGGACAAACTAACCAACATCTCTACCAGTAACGAGAAAACTAAATAATTCTTCTAGTTACTAAAGTTCTCAATAAGAGAAATTGTTTAGAAATCCTGAATTACAGGCGTGTTTAGTCATATATATATATATATATATATATATATATATATATATATATATATATATATATATATATATATGTATATATATATATATATATATATATATATTTATATATATATATATATATATATATACATATATATATATATATATATATATATATATATATACTGTATATATATATATATATATATATATATATATATATATATATATATATATATATTTATATATATATATATATATATATATATATATATACAGTATATATATATATATATATATATATATATATATATATATATATATATATTTATATATATATATATATATATATATATATATAAATATATATATATGTGTGTGTGTGTGTATAAATATATGCATATACCTACATACATACATATATATATATATATATATATATATATATATATATATATACATATATATATATATGTATATATATATATATATATATATATATATATATATATATATATATATATATATATATATATATATACATATATATATATATATATATATATATATATATATATATACATATATATGTATATATATATATATATATATATATATATATATATATATATATATATATATATATATATATATATATATATATTTATATATATATATATATATATATATATATATATGTATATATATATATATATATATATATATATATATATATATATATATATATATATATATGTATGTATATATATATATAAATATATTCATATATATATATATATATATATATATATATATATATATATATATATATATATATATACAATATATACATAATAAACCCATGACCCAAGGGATCATTGGGGAAGTTAGGAGTGTGTGAACGTCAAGTCATAACAGGATGCGAAAGTCAGGACCAAGCTAAATCATTGCATAGGTAACATTTTGTATGAAGAGTAAACACAACACAAGTATCCCATGAGAAACAGTTGACTTATTTGATCTTTGCATGGAACCAGATGGCTTCAGATAATAATCTTGGGTAATCATATTTGTAATAAATGCTGAGATAACTCATATGACGTTATCACCAAAACTTATATTTTTGTCAGTTCTATTTTCAATTGTCATACGGAATGGTCATCCGACCAAACCATCCATACTCCTGTGATGGAGCTTCTAATAAACTGTTTTAAAGTTTACTTAACTAGACTTATTCAGAAGAAGTAACCTACAAGTCCAACAAATCTATATCACATTGAAGAGACATGAGATAGAACACTTACGTGTGTTTATAACAGTACCACACCAACAATTGGTGGCAGCGATTCAACTTTAAAAACCAGCGATATCAACTTTAAGAAGCAGCGATTTAAACTGTAATACTTAGCAGTTAAAACAGTAATGAATCTACAATTACGACGAAGTATCTACGTCCACCGAAGAAATGATCGCATTGAACATCAACTATAAATATTATACAAACTGAGGACCAAGATCTTCAATGAACATCTTAAGAAAACGAAGGAATGGCATTCAACTTTATCAATGTTTTCTAAACAAACATATTAGGATCATATCAAGGAAATAAAACATTCAACAATACGATGGGAAATTAAATCGAAAACATTCATCCAAACAGCTAAACTCTCCCAAACCAGAGAGAGAGAGAGGAAATGACGTCATCGTCCATTGCCCATGAATACTGATAGCTAAGTACATTTCTTTATTCATTCAGTTTTAGGCAGTGGAGTGTTTGTTGTCACGAGTCGATCGTCCATTATTGCTGGGGTGAGTTATTTGCAAATCTTAATTTTTCCTTCATTAAAAGAAACTTTATTCAACTTCGAATTCTAGTCCAGAATTTTGTTTTCTCTGTGCTAATTCCGTTTTCTTTCAGAAGTTCTCAGGAAATATCTTTATATTTGTATCATTGTTTTGGGGAACTATGTTATAATCTACAACATGTCTTTATTTTATAGTGCTTATGCGTTTACGCAGTGGACGTCTGTATTCATATAGAGATTTTGATAGGATCGCAAGGAATTGAAGAGATAGAAAAAAGTTAAAGTAAACATGACACCTCCTGTAAATCACGGACCAAGTATCCCCACCCCTGGACCTAGTAACCCCGCTCCGTTAGTAACCCTAGTAAGTGCACGTTCAGCTATCCTTCCTTTTCAAGGTCTGGTCAATGGGTTCTTACCTCAGAATGTCGAGTCTTAGGTTTCATCAGTTGACGCTCACTTAAATGCAAAACATATCATAGACCCATTTGTACAATTACAAGAAGCTAAAAGTTTTATAGACTTTTCTAAAGGAGATGCAAGTGCGTATCTTAGGGGAGTTTCTTTCCAAGAGGCAGTTACATGGGACGATTTCAGAGTTAGTCTACATGCAATCTATGGTGGTGAGGAAGCCTTAATTGTAGTTTTAACATTAAGAAATACACTTAATCAAGCCACTATGACTCAACTTAATGTTATAGAAAGAGCGGCCCTCATTGCCGATAGGCTAAATGAATATCAGGATATTTTAGGTAATTCCACATGGGTTACAGGAGATAACATCGCCGTGAAAGATTTCTTACGATTAATGTATTTAACTTGCATGACACTTATGTTGCCAGAAGCTTTAGTGTGGTGTTTTGATAAAAAGTTAAAGCCCGGAAGTACAGAATTAGATGTATATAAACAGATAAAGAAACACAAATCTAAGTGTACTGATCTTGATCCCTTGTTTACACAAGTTTTTGCAAAAAAATTAAACTAAGCCACAACAAGTAAACGTAGTTAATAATAATCAAGTTGCAGGAATGACGTGTTATAATTGCAAACGTCAAGGTCACTTGGTCATAGACTGCAGGACGCGATATTGTTCAATACATAACAGTTCAACTCATTCATACAGTCGATGCCACTCGCGTAATCAACAACAGAATCCTAGAAATACACAGTCAACTCCACAGTCAATTCCACAGTCAATTCTCTATGGAAATAAAAAGAAAAATCCTCAGTTCAATAAGAAGAAACAGCAAAACGTCAATGCAGTTCAGAATAAAAAACAAACAAATAGTGCTTCAAATAACACTGTTCCTGGGCCGTCTACCCAGAACTCACAAGGTCAGACTAATTTTCAGAATGTGCAGAGCAAAGCAAATACCACATAATTAACTCCAATTGGGAAGATAGTGATGATGGGTCATTCGTATCAACATCAGTACTATCAAATAATCCATTTTATGTTTTATCAGATGTTTGTGAGCCAATAGATTTTCCTATGAAACACACGGCCGAATCAAATAAATCAGAGCAGGCTCCCGTAGATTTGCAACAAATTCACACAATAATAAGCCAAAATGAGTTACGACCAACATTATATGCTGTAAACTTAGAACACCGATCCTTTACATTATTTTTTGACTCTTGTAGTCCACATAATATCATGGATTTGAGGACTCATCATTTGTTATTTTCAAACTTCCCTATAGAAAAGTCCTGAGTAAGGCTCTCGGGTATAGGAAATAATGAATTAAATGTCACAGGCGTAACTCATGTTCAGTACAAGGTCGGTAAGCGCACGTTTGCCGATACCTTTGTCGTTGTACAAAACATTGATATGTATCCAGCTGTAATTATGGGATACCTGTCTATGGGCGATCAAAACATTATCTTAGCCCCTGCCAAGCATGGCGTGTATATCAAAGGAAAATTCTATAAGTCTTCTAATACCTTAAAATCAGCTTTGGATAAAAAAAAGGATGACAAATAAAACAGTAACGTACATTGAAGAACCAAACACTTGTCTCATTAATAAAGAAATAATATACACGACCCAACAGAATTCTCATTCACCCGTAATATCATCTAGCACGCAATCTATCGAGCCGAACGTAACTTCGAATATAATAGTGGGAGTAAAGAAAACGTTACCGGGATCTGAAATATTAATCCTTTCCGACACTTTGAAAACTAACGGATTGTCCGTCCCAGAAGCTATTTATACAGTCGGCTCACAACAACAATGTAATATTGAAGTCTGTAATCATTTAAAAACCACTATAGTAATTCACAAAAATCAACATATCTTGGATGTAAAAGTTTATAAACATTGTATTCTTACCGTCGCTGAAATCAATACCCGCTCAATCAGTTGCGGATGAATCCCTTTTGCAATCTATTATAAATAAAATCAGTAAAGACATTCAAGAAGAGGAAATTTTGCAGAAATTTTTTGGACTTTTAACCGAATATCATGATGTTTTCTCCAGTACGGATAGATCCTTAGGAAAAACAGATGTTATCGAACAACAAATAAGGTTAAAAGGCAAGCAGAAAATTATATATTTACCCTCGTACAGACTCCCTATGAAATTCCAGAATGAGATAAATGATGATGTAGGTAAAATGCTAGAAGAAGGAGTCATTAGGAAATCGAATAGCCCTTATAATTTTCCATTAATAGTTGTACCGAACATGGCGTGTCTGCGCAGACGTCCGACGCTTAAATGGGGAAACGATTCCTGATCGATTCCCAGTGCCATTTACTGAAGATATTTTATCTGTCAGGTCGGAATAAATATTTTACCAGTTTGGACTTACTTAAAGGTGTACCAACCGTGTGTCATACAATTGTACATAATTCCTTTTGCATATATTATGATTGTATCTTCGCTCTTCCCTCCCGCTAAACGAACATGAAAATTCATGTCTGCTCTTTCCTCTGTAACATTGTCTGTCTTGTTAACTTGTTAGGTCCTGTTGCCTTGAGGTTTAGTATATAAAGGAGAGTGTTCTATAAAAACATAACTCAGTTGATTGCATCCTGCCTTTGAGTTCACAACCCTCTCTCGGCACATCACATTGGTGACCCCGGAAGTCGACTCGCTCCTACCCCCACCTCCCTCGCCCCTCCATCGTTGGTACTATGACTGAGACGGACTCTACTACAGCAGTTGGCGCTGCGGCCGCCCTATTGGAACTTTCACCGTTCGCCAGCGGAGAAGCGTTTGTTTGGTTTCAACGCGCAGAAGTCCACTTTCGTATCAGGGGCGTGACTCGCTCAACCACCAAAGCGGATTATGTTCTCGCGGCGATACCCGAGGACACCTTCCCAGAAATATCCGACTGGCTTTGTGAACAAGGAGACACCCTAATAGCGTATGACGCCCTCAAAACATACCTTCTGCAGCAGTACTCGCCGTCGCCAGCCGCCCGTATAGCAAATGTTTTTCAGCTCTCGCAACAACCGTTGGGGGACCAAAGGGCTCCGCTTGCCCTCAGGGAAATGACCAGTATCGTTCGCCTTCAACCTGCCGCAGACAGCTCTCCTCGTGAGGTGAACCTACTTCGTGCCCTTTTGATACGCTGTTTACCCGAACCTGTACGCGCTGCCATACCCGATGTATATAGTTTACCCATTAAGGACTTGATGACCAAAGCCAACGCCCTTATGGACAGCCACTTCAAGACCTCCATCAACGCCTCCACCCCTGACGACGAGGATGCCTATTCAACATCAACCGAAGCTGAAATGAATGCCGTAGGACATACACGCCTACCCCGTGACGTGCCGAAGCGGCGAAAAAGCCGCCCACCACCCACCAATCGCTCGCGCCCCAACGAACGACTTCTACAGCCACTTACTACCTCCCATCCGCCGCAGTTTTGCTACTACCACTTCAGATTCGGGGCAACCGCGAAGAAATGTGCCAAGGATTGTCAGTGGCCAAAAAACGTGTAAGTAGGCCATCGCTTGTGGCGGTGGCCTCCCATGTTTCTAATCTTTTCTTTTTACAGGATGCAGGAACGGGCGTGCGATTTTTGGTAGACACGGGTGCTTGTCGTTCTCTTTTGCCAAGGAAACTCTTCAAGGCACGACGTAGTCTGTCTACATCTGCCGACGTTCGCTGCCAACGGATCTGCGATACCCACCTACGGTTACGAGAACCTCACATTATCGTTCGGAAACGGTAAATTCAATTGGAAGTTTCTCATTGCTGACGTCACAATACCAATCCTCGGTGCGGATTTCCTCTCTCATTTCCACCTTTTGGTCGATGTTGCCGACCGACGATTGGTCAACGCAGACTCGTACTTGTCGACACCTCTTCAACCCGCCCCCTCTAACCTCGCTCTCCACATCAGCGCACCCACAGATGCCTACGCCCACCTCCTCACGTCGTACCCGGAAGTTTTCCGTCCAGAACTTCGCCAAACGCCCACGGTTCCTGCCAAGCACGGTATTTATCACCATATCAAGACGACGGGACCCCCAGTCTTCGCAAAATTCAGACGTCTGGCACCGGAACGATTGGCAGCCGCCAAACAGACGTTCGCCGAAATGGAGAAAATGGGCCTTTGCCAAAAGGCCTCCAGCCCATGGTCGTCACCCTTACACATCGTTCTGAAGAAAGACGGCTCCCTCCGTCTGTGCCGGAATCACAGGCGCCTGAACATGCAAACAGAACCGGATCACTACCCCCTCCCAAACATTGCCGATTTGACCTCCTACCTGCACAAAGCGAAGGTTTTCTCTACACTCGACCTCCTGAAGGGGTATTATCAGGTGCCTATGAACCCAGAAGACATCCCCAAGACCGCCATCACCACTCCGTTTGGCACATACACCTTCAATTACTCCTGTTTTGGCCTTCGTAATGCTGGGGCAAGGTTTCAACGTCTCATGGATGGCATCTTAGGGGACCTCCCTTTCTGTGTAGGTTATGTGGACGACATAATTGTGTTTTCCTCCTCAAAAGAGGAACACCTCCGTCACCTGCGCATCGTGCTCGACCGCCTGCAACAAAACGGCCTTATAGTCCGGTACGACAAGTGTACCTTTGGCGCCAACGAAGTGTCGTTCTTAGGGCACCATATCACTCCTGAAGGAGTCCATCCCCTCCCTGAAAAGGTAGCAGCCGTTCAGAATTTCCCCGCGCCCTCGACCGTCAAAGCTCTGCAGGAATTCTTGGGTATGATCAACTATTATCACCGTTTTCTGCCAGCCATTGCAGCCACTCTTGCTCCCCTCTACGCCTCCCTCAAGGGCAAGCCAAAGGACCTGAAGTGGGGTCCCCTTCAAGAAGCAGCCTTCTGCAATGCAAAGAAGGCCCTATCAACTGCTGCGGCTCTCCCTTTTCCTATCCCACACGCCCCTCTCCTTCTCTCCACCGATGCCAGCGACGTCGCTATTGGTGCAGTACTCGAGCAGGTGGTCAAAGGCTCGCCCCTCCCATTGGCTTTCTTCAGCAGAAAACTGTCCAAGGCAGAATCGGGTTATTCTACCTTCGATCGAGAATTGCTGGCGGTGCACTTGGCTGTCCGTCACTTTCGCCATTTCTTAGAAGGTACGCCCTTCGTCATTCGCACAGACCACATGCCTCTGGTGCACGCCTTCACTCGACAGTCTGACGCCTGGTCCGCCCATCAACTACGACATCTCTCCGCCGTGGCTGAATACAATTGCACCCTCCAATATGTCCCTGGGAAAATGAATCCCGTTGCCGATGCCCTGTCAAGAAACACGTTGGCTGCCGTTCAACTGGGATTGGATTACAACGCCCTGGCTGAAGCCCAACGACAGGATCCAGAGTATCAAGCTTGTAGGACATCCTGCACGTCCCTCCGTTGGGAAGATTTTCCCCTCGAAGACTCCAACGCCACCCTCCTCTGTGACGTCAGTACTGGTAGACCGCGACCTTGGATTCCTGCTCCCATGCGCCGACAGGTGTTTGATTTCATTCACGGCCTTTCACATCCCTCGTGCCGTTCTACTGCACAGCTGCTGAAGGCAAAGTTCATTTGGCACGGCATTTCTAAGGATGCTAAGGATTGGGTCCGCGCCTGTACTTCTTGCCAAACTTCCAAAGTACATCGACACACGGATTCAGGAGTGGGCACCTTTCCTCAACCTCAGCGTCGTTTCGCACACATTCACGTCGACGTTGTAGGCCCCCTACCCACATCACAAGGACATCGTTACCTGTTTACCGTCATCGACCGCTCCACTCGTTGGCCTGAAGCCATTCCCATGGAAACTGCAACGTCCGCCTCATGTACATCTGCCTTACTCTCTGGATGGATTTCAAGATTCGGTATCCCTGAGCATATTACTTCTGACAGGGGAACCACTTTCACCTCTCAATTGTGGACGTCATTAGCGAATCTCCTGGGCATCACCCTACATCAGACAACGGCCTACAACCCCGCTGCCAATGGAATGGATGAACGTTTTCATCTCACCCTCAAAGCAGCTTTGATGTCCCGCTGCAAGGATTGCAACTGGTTTACTCAGCTTCCCTGGGTCCTCCTGGGAGTAAGGACCACTCCTAAAGACGCCCTCGACGTCTCGGCAGCTGAAATGGTGTATGGAGACCTGTTGGTCGTCCCTGCCGAATTTTTTCCTTCTACAACCTCCTCCGACGATCTCCAGCGCATACGTCACGTCGTGGGAAAATTTATTCCGTGCCGCCAGACTTACAAGCCCTCAGCGAAGCATTACATACCAACAGACTTGCACTCTGCAACGCATGTCTTCCTGCGCAACGACACTAGCAAGCCACCACTAACGCCCCCTTACACGGGCCCTTTCCTTGTGATCCAACGCAGTCCGAAAGTATTCCTACTAAACATTCGGGGGCAAAGAAGACTGGGTCTCCATTGATCGTCTAAAACCTGCTTATCTTCTGCCAGATGACCCGCCTACAGTTCGCCTCTCCAGATCAGGGCGCCCTATTTAACATATACAGTATGTCATTTTTAGGGGGGGAGCCATGTACCAACCGTGTGTCACACAATTGTACATAATTCCTTTTGCATATATTATGCTTGTATCTTCGCTCTTCCCTCGCACTAAACGAACATGAAAACTCATGTCTGCTGTTTCCTCTGTAACATTGTCTGTCTTGTTAACTTGTTAGGTCCTGTTGCCTTGAGGTTTTGTATATAAAGGAGAGTGTTCTATAACAATATAACTCAGTTGATTGCATCCTGCCTTTGATTTCACAACCCTCTCTCGGCTTGTCACAAAGGCTTTCACCGGATATCATTAGAAGAAAATAGTATCCCATACACTGCCTTAAGCACAACCAGGTGACATTATGAATTTTTGCGTATGCCTTTTGGTTTATGTTGTGCTCCCATAACATTTACTAGAATGATTAACATAGTGTTTGGAGAGTTACTAAGGGATATATTGCATGCCTATATGGACGACCTTGTAATCTTTTCTAATACCTCAGAAGAACATCTACGTAAACTGGAACTAGTACTACAGAGACTAATACAGCATAACTTTAGGGTAAAGATTAGTAAGTGTAAATTCTTCAAGATGGAATTGGTCTATTTAGGTTTTACGGTGTCTAGTCAAGGTCTTAAAGTAGTCCACAATAAGGTGTCGGCTATCCGTAACTTTCTGATACCTACTAATTTCAAGGGAATACAGCAATTTCTGGGGTGCAGTGGATATTACAGGCGTTTTATACGCAATTATTCAATAATAGCCGCTCCCCTAACTGATCTTACGAAGAAGGGCGTAGATTTCATATGGTCTGAGCAGCATCAATAGGCGTTTAATCCCTTGAAAGATGAACTGTGTAGTTCTCCTATCTTAAAATTTCCTGACTTCGGTAAGGAATTCTTCATTGCAACAGACGCCTCAGACCTAGGAGTAGGTGGGGTATTGCTTCAGCAATATGACAAACAGTTTTTCCTGATAGCTTTTTATTCACGTAAACTGAGCACTTCCGAAAGTAAGTATGCAGTAATAGACAAGGAAGGGCTAGCTATTGTTAATTCACTAGTGCATTTTAAGTTCATAATATACGATTATCCCGTCAAGGTTCTAACTGATCATAAACCCCTAACTGACTTCTTTAAAGGCTTTAGTCACAGCCCCAAACGAACTCGGTGGCATTTGATCATCCAAGACTTTGGCACGAGGATCGGGTATTTAGCAGGGAAAGCAAATATCATTGCTGATGCATTATCACGCAGCCCCTTGTCATCTTGTACGGAGCCATTAGCTGAATTGATAGATATATCAACATCCATGCCTATTGTTAAAACTGTATCTGAACAGGAAGATCTGGTCTTGAGCGCTGAATTATTACAGACTGAGCAAAGAAAAGATCAGAAATTAGAAAAAATCATAAATGCTTTGAAAGGAAATCCTAAGGAAAAGGAATATATAAAGTATACACAGCAGAATTATATAATCAAGGACAATATTCTGTGTAGATCCATGACAAGGAAAACCTGCTATACACCACATGTGACTAACGACCAGGTAGAGGTACCAATCTCACTTATATCCAATGTCCTAAATTGATTGCATGCAAATCCATTGCATGGACACCCGGGGTTCTCCATAATGTCACAGAAAGCCAAATCATTGTTTTATTGGCATACGATGATTACGGATATAAAAAAAAAACATATAGCTAATTGTCGCACTTGTCAGGTAAACAAAGGGCTCACAAAAACACCTGTCAGCCTAGGGGCTTATCCCATGCCCAATCAACCCTTTGAAAGAATACATTTAGATTTATTAACAGGATTTTACGAGTCAGACAGAGGAAATAAGCACCTCTTAGTAATTGTAGATGCTTTTACTCGATATACAGAACTGATAGCGCTTAAAACTAAAACTGCGATTGAATGCGCTAAGAAGTTTTATGAGTGTTACATTTATAAACATGGAATTCCACACATAATAATCTCAGACTCGGGTGGAGAATTTAATAATAATTTCCTTAACTCATTGTGTGAATTCCTTAGCATAAAGAAAATCAATACCATGATCTATCACCCAGAGTCAAATAGGCAAGTGGAAAGAGCGAATGGGAAGGTTTTAAACATATTAAGGTTAACACTAGGGGGATGAGACCCCAACTGGGATATTGCAGTACCTGCGGTACTAAGTACTCTGAATCACTCATATCGTGTATCAATTAAATGTCGCCGCACGACGCATTGTATGGTACCCCAGTTAGAACGCCTTTCCATGTATTAACGCCTACAACTAATTTATCAAATCCTTTAAAGGAAGTTATAAATGCAAGCAAAAGTCGTTATGATATCCTTCAAAAGAATTTACAAGAATCACAAATCATAATGAAAAGGAATCATGATAAAATAGCGAAACCAACTAAAACATATACCGTGGGTGATAATGTATACATACAGGTAAATGTACGTAAAGGACTCCATTACAAACTAACACCTAAGTTTGAAGGCCCATAAAACATTTTGCAAACATTAAATGCCAATAGATTTAGAGTTCAAAAAGTATCCCAACCCACTGATGAGAGAATTCTACCATTGGCTCACATAAGAAATTGAAATAAGAGAGAAGGAAGTGAGGGAATTTTTTTTTTATCTATGAAACTTTGTATGATATTTGTATGTTAACATTTTTTTTTATTACAGGAGTAATCACATATATTTTTCTCATTGCAGGTATCCAAAATGAAGTTTTTATTGTTAGAAACAATATTGTTCGCTCAGACATTTTTCTCGTGTGGGGAGAGCCCTAAAACTAAAAGTATAGATTTCAGATATGACACTATAATAGAGGGAACAGAAGATGTTTTTATTACTGCAAGCAATATGGTTATTGAAGTAAACATGCAAGCTATTTTTCTCCCAGAGAATGCCGTCACTAGCTCAAAGAGCGACATTTCAAGGTTTTCATCTTCATTAAATGAGATGCATAAAAGATATTTTCCTTTTAATACAGAGAGTTCGCTTGCACCGACACTAAGAGTAGCAGAAAAGCTATCCAAGACTTGCAAAATAAGACTTACGAGGCAGAATCTTTGGCTCGTGACCTTCTGATGTGGACAGTAAGACACACTAACCTTGAAAGACGTAACCCGTTTAATTTTGCTGCACTAAACATCTTTGGATCTGTTGTAAGTTTAGGCTTAGGGATTTCAAATCGTCTTAAAATCAGTAATCAAAATAAGAAAATTAAGTTTTTAGAACATGAAAACAAATTAGTTTTATCAGAACTAAGGAATCAGTTAACATCAATTAATCAAATTATGAGTTAGGTGAACGAACCTTCTAGTAAAATCAGTCAGATAATGGAAGTACAAAACTTGCTGGCAACATTAACGTATTATAATTAAAAAATAGATCATATCCATACTAAAATTGCACATTTCATTGAGAAATCAAAAGACTATGTGGAAGCTATTACGTTAGCAACTAAAGGTGTTCTATCACCACATCTGTTGCCAATAAAAGACTTAACGTTAATTTTGGAGAACGGACGGGAGAAAATAGGTTATGTTCCTTTGTTAGACGCCCATAGGTTAGAATTTTATTATAGCCTAATTACAGTAAGCATTGAAAATTACAGGATCATGATTACAGTTCCCTTTGATTCTTCCGATGCCTGCCAATCATACAAGACATCACCATTC
>NC_090737.1:77626024-77628524 GCF_036898095.1 Palaemon carinicauda
ATCGCCTCAATTAAATCAAGTGATGTTGGCCATCTTTCATCTATCCAAGAGGATGAAGTGGCACTTGACAGCAGTCCACCTCCAAGGATTCTGCAATGTGACAGCGGATGCTCTATCCAGGATTAATACGATAGAGTCCAAATGGTCCCTAGACGCAGGATCATTCTCCTTCATATTGAACTAGGTCCCAGGACTGCAAGTAGATCTCTTCGCAACGAGCGACAACAAGAAACTATCCCGGTATGTTGCCCCGTACGAGGATCCTCTAGCGGAAGCAACGGACGCGATGTCCGTGGATTGGAACAGATGGTCCAGGATTTACCTGTTTCCACCAACCAACCTGTTGTTGAAAGCCCTCAACAAATTGAGATCCTTTCGGGGGAGGGCAGCGATAGTGGTCCAAGTGGCGAGGCAGTGTCTGGTTCCCTCTGATAACAGAACTACGCCTGAAGCTGATGCCGTTGCCAGAACTAGTTCTAACTCAGCAAGTGCAGAAATCAACAGTCTACGCTTCATCAGAGAAAACCCAGAACCTTCATCTCATGATTTTCTCACCATAGCGGTTAAGAAAAGGTTCGGGATTTCTGCAGACAGTATTAACTTCTTAGAAGAATATAAGTCAAAGTCTACAAGAGGACAATACGAGTCTTCCTGGAAGAAATGGGTAGCCTTTGTTAAGGCGAAAAAACCGCAAGATATTTCTACGGACTTCTGTTTGTCCTTCTTCATCCATCTTCACGGACAAGGATTAGCAGCTAATACAATTACTACTTGTAAATCTGCATTGGCTAGGTTGATTCTATACTCCTTCCAGGTGGACTTTTCTAATGAAATCTTCAACAAGATTCCAAAAGCCTGCGCCAAACTTCGACCTGCAGCTCCTCCCAAGCCCATTTCATGGTCTTTGGATAAGGTTCTTCATCTGGCTTCAACTTTGAACAATGAATATTACTCGCTGAAAGACTTGACTCAGAAGGTGATATTTCTTTTTGCACTAGCCTCAGGAGCCAAAGTTAGTGAATTAGTGGACCTCTCGAGGGATGATGGCCACATTCAGTTTACAACGAACGGAGATCTAAATCTCTTTCCGGATCCGTCGTTTCTCGCCAAGAACAAGCTGCCCACTAAGAGATGGAGTCCCTGGAGAATCTGCCCTGTGAAGGAAGAAGCATCCCTCTGCCCAGTTGAATGCCTAAAGGTCTATCTTCGTAGAACTTCAGACTTTAGGGGAGGTCAGCTTTTTAGGGGAGAGACTTCTGGTTCGACGTTATCCTTGAAACAGATAAGGGCGAAAATCACCTACTCTATTCGCAGAGCGGATCCTGACAGTACACCCGCAGGTCACGATCCGAGAAAAGTTGCCTCGTCTCTAAACTTCTTTCAGACTATGTCGTTTGAAAACCTGCGTGCCTATACTGGATGGAAGTCTTCCAGGGTATTCTTTAAGCACTACACGAAGCAATTACAGGAAATCAAGTTTCATGTGGTAGCTGCAGGTAGTGTAATAAAACCTGCTGCTTGATTACTGCAAAGGACAGTGCACTAATAGGGACTTTTAGTGAAGGGTGTACATGATAGACTTAGGTATATCATGATAAGTATTGTGTTGTTAGAGACACTATGAACTGTTTTATGTAACTAGGTGACCTGAAGCATAATAATTTGACACAAGGGCCAGCATTTTATATGCTAGTGTTCCTGGTAATAACAGTAAGCAGTGAAATATTTTATTTCTTTGAGTGGCTTTTGTCTCTATTTCAGATGAAACTGTTTTGTTTTTGTTATTACTGTTATGCTTTTTTATGCAATATGTTTAGCATAAATATATTAATTCCAATCATGATTTCTGTGTTTCTTGTAAATAAACAATAGAAGGAATCATTGCGTCTCTTTCGCCTCAAGATTTTATAGATCATGTATATCAGAGCATCTTTGATCCTCTTAGGACTTTGTAAGACTAATGGCTTCTCTTTTTGCAAACAGGTAAGTTTGGTTGTACCATGTCTATTTCACTGTTTTATGATCCCTACGTGGCCATAAACCTATCTGTCTAGATCCGGACCTGGGAGGTACAGTATTCTATTCATTGTCTATTAGTACAAACTATGCTTTACGTATATAAGGACACAATATACTTCTGCTTGCTAATTGTTCTTTGAACTCACAATTTTTGGGTTTTTTCCTAGAGTCAATATAGACTTTTCCCTGTAGGGGGCAGGAAGAGCTGGCATTTGGTATGCTCAGTTGATTTGGTGTATTACGATAACATCAAGTGTCTTTGGTCTTGGCGACCAGATAGGAAATAGTTAATTCGAGATAACGGCACTATTATAAATCCAAAGATACATTAATGCTCTGGTAAACTTCCATCACCACAACATGGCCTAAGCCCAAAAAACGGATTTAGAGCGAAGTGAAAAATCTATTTTTGGGTGAAAGAGCCATGTCGTCCTGATGGCCCCACCCTCCTTTAGTGAAAGGACATGAATCCCTCAGTTTG
>NC_090737.1:77640848-77708348 GCF_036898095.1 Palaemon carinicauda
ATATATATATATATATATATATATATATATATGTGTATATATATATATGTGTGTGTGTGTGTGTCTGTGTCTGTGTCTGTGTACACTAAGATAACGATACTATCTGGAAAAAGAGTAAGAAGATATTTCTATTTGACGAAGTTAAAACAAAAAATTGAAGGTTAATATTATAAGATTAACACAAATATATTATATTGATAGTCCTGTAGATATTAGAAATATGATTTCGCACTAAAAAAAAAATAAAAAAAAAGGATACTTGCCATTGCTTATGAGCTTTAGTTGATAAAACTATCATCATACCATAATCAACCTATCTAAGTCCCTGCGATTTTTTACATAAAGTATTAATTTTAGGTGAATTGCCTATAACCCATGTATTTCCAATGTTTTGGTATTTAAATATACGTTGTTTTCTTAATTATATGAATTATTATATCAATATATTTTTTTCCATCGAGAATTGAAAAAAAAAATACCGTTGTAAGAATATTCAAAAAAATATACTTTCTAATTTCTTATTCCCATTTCAATTCAATAAGTGGAGCTGCGTAATATTTTTCTTTGTAAAACATACGTGTAATGATCCAAATTCCATATACTTAGAAAAGAATAATATTGACTATAAAAAAAATTAACTTTTTGTTAGCGTAATGCTTATATGCAATATAATTCCACAGAAGTCTTTTTTTTTTATATTTTTAATATTGAAGAAGTATAATTTTGGTATTAAAACCAACCAATCAATGGGGTTCGTTTGCCGAGGTGGTAGTTCGTACAGTTTCGTATATATAAACACAGGTTTTCTAAATATTTTATCATTTGC
Organism: Palaemon carinicauda; assembly: GCF_036898095.1. NCBI lineage: Eukaryota > Metazoa > Arthropoda > Malacostraca > Decapoda > Palaemonidae > Palaemon > Palaemon carinicauda. The sequence continues at coordinate 77,641,675 of NC_090737.1, forward strand.
GAAATCATGAACATTATTAGTTATCTGAAATTGTAGTATTCATTGAATATTTGTTTGTTAATATCAGAACTCATTCTTGAAACACAGATTTATTCCAATCTATTCCCCAAGATTAAATGTAGCTAACAACAGGATTTTAGTCAAAGCAAAATTAGGTAATTGGTAGGATTTTCAAGCAAAAAGTGTAACTGTTTACTCAAATACAACGAATGAAGAAATGTTAATATGGTAAACAAGTCTCCCCATTTCAAATAGTTCATGACCTTCCTAGGCGAAGATCATTTTATAATTAATAAAAGACTGAACGAAAAAGTTTAACCATTTTGATGAAGACATGTTGCCTTGTTTTGAAATCCAGACAAGGAGTTGGAAAACTAAGTAGCACGAAGAGATTTATGAGCTTACGAGTTGGAGAGAAATCCATTCTCACGCAAAACTTTCTTCTTTACGGTATTTAGTTTTTATGAAAAATTATTTTGATAGAAAGATGGAGCTGCTTTTGTTGAAGTTTGGATTATATTAGTTGAATTCATTTGTTTGCAGCAATGTTTTATTTCTCATATATTTATAAATAGGAAGATAAATTCATGAAATATCTCTATTCCAAAGAACTCTTTTGATTGGATTTTTGAACAAGCATGTATATTCCGAGAAACCTTTTATTTAGAATGCTCTATATTTTAGCCTCCTTCGTTTTTTTTATTATATATCTGCAGTATTTTGTACGAAATACGAATTTCATTGGAACGTATTTGAAAGAGCCATAAAAAACTTATTTAACAACTGAATAGAAGCTAGATTACCAGAGTTATCTGGTCAGTACAGAGGAAAGAGGGGTATTTACTATAAAAGATCATGGAGTAGCTTTGTATTAATAGGACAGTAAACCATGTGTTCAGGCCTCCATGTAAATTAAGAAGCGTTTGAATATTTATTCGGAATTGGGTAAATTATTGTGAACCTTCAAATCTTCAAATAACAGCAATTATTAAAGAAAAAGGAAAGTCAATGTCGTGTGAAGCACTCATATCCAACTAAAAAAGAGGACACATGAAAGAAATTCAAGCAATTATTTTTCTAGTCACCATATATTCAGAATGAGATGACACTTATGATATTATGTATACACAAATATAAGAAAAAAAATCAACTTAATTAATATGATGATCAAAATACTAGAGACTGAGAAAGGCCTCAATTTGCTTTTTGAGGAGTATATAAGTGTAAGTTCAGGATGATATGTCCTTAACTGATATTATCAACAGTATAAAACATCAAATATGCAGTAAATCAACTTTGTCGAGTGAAAATGTCTTACACATGCAGAATAAACAAACACTATTACTCACCTATTCTGTACTAATTGGGGATATCACCTGCCGGAAACTGTGGGAGCTGCTTTTCTTGATGTCGACACCTAGCCCGTGAAGACAGCCACAATTCCCGCCAAAAGCAGTACACATAACATTACCAAGACGACTGGGCCCTTAGTGTTTGCAAGATTCAGATCTCAGCCCACAAACTGTTTAACAGATGCCAAATGCACATTCACCAAAATATCACAAATAGCCTTAGTCAAATATCCTCATGACAATGGCCGTCTCCTGTATACATTGTTTTGGAGAAGGATTCGCCCCTATACCCTTGAGGAAATAATAAGTGTCATAACATGCAGACATAACCACACCACTAACCCTTCCACAGTATTGCTCACATCACCATCTACCTTTACAGTACAAATGTATTTTCAACCCCCCGACCTCTTGAAGGGGTATATCAAGTGCCCATAAACCAAAAATATATCCAAAAACTGTCACCACCATGCCTTCCTGCTCACATACCTCAGATTAGTCCTGTGTTTTGGATTTTTGATGCAGCAGCTACTTTTAAACAACTCAGGAATTGCATTTTAGGACCCCTCCCTTTCTGCATTTGCTATGTATAAGACATACTAGAAATCTCCCCTTCCAAAGAAGATTGCCTACACATCAACCTCGACTGGCAGCCGCCGTTTTATTCAAGTACAACATGTGTACCTCTGGTGTCAAGAAAGCGACACTCAAGGGTAAGGGTAGAAGAAACTCTTTAGCTATGGTAAGCAGCTCCTGCAGATGGACAATCCAAAATTAAACCATTGCTCTCTAGACTTGGGTAGGGCCATAGCCTGTGTACCCTGGGCTTCCACTGTCTTAACTTAGAGTTTTATTTCTTGAGGGCCCACTCAGAAACACTATTCTATCTTATTTTTGTCTTCCTCTTGTTTTTTTTTTTGATAGGGTGTGATGGGAAGGCTTAACAGAAAGACCACGTATGCCTATTGGTTTATCAAGAGGTTGTCTTTTCTTTATCTGATTCTTTTTCTTTTCAAAACCATCCTTACATTCCTCCCTTCAATTTAAGTGGCTATCATTGAAGATATTTAGCCTTGCATGGTGTATCGGCTCCTCCATGTTGACAAGTTTCTCCAACTTTCTTTCTACAGTCTATGGGTTTGATCATCTACTTTATCTGTGTTTCTCTACATACTATTTTTTGTTATCATTCTTGTTAATTTAGTTTCAAGTACAGTGTATTTTTTTTATTACCATCAACTCTTAGGCTGTCTGGAGACATTGAGCGAAATCTGCGACCAGTAGGTCCTAGATTTCGTCAATGTTGCAATATTCGTGGTCTTCATACAAATATTCAAGACCTTACAGTTGCGTCCAGGCTGTATAAAATTATTTTGTGCTTGGAAACTTTTGTTTGTAATATGAGGCACTCATATGACCGCCATTTCACTTGTTTCAAGAAGCGAATATTGTTGAAACGTGATGCAATAAATATGGATGTCATACGATTCAGGTAATAAAAGTTTGTTGATAGCATAAAAACTTCTATTTCTATTTGATCTACCAGAATCCAGACATGGATTGTTCTCTCTTCGATTGTCTTCATACCATTTTAGTTAAGATACAAAAAGAAGATAGCAAGGCCTCTTTTTCTTTATTTGTAATTTCAATGCTCACCATAGGGAGTGGTTGAATTTTGCTTCTCCTACCGATTGCTATGTCTTAAGAGCTTTTGTCATTGACTGTAAATCAGACTGTGAGCAAATCATATGTGAAGTTACTCATAGGTCTGCCTCATAACAAGTAAGACTGGTTTGCTAGTTAGGACATGTGATCATACCTTGATTTCATTAGTAGTGAAGACTGAGCAGCCTGTCCCTGATATATCATAGTCATATAAAATTTTTATGAAATCTTAAGCAGACTAGAATGGGATCTTGTATGATCTTTTTAGCTCTAATTTGTTACATTTGTATATCAATGTTGATCCCGTTATTCCTTTGAATGAGAATTTAGTCAATATAATTGATAGGTGTAAACCTTCTTGTGTGCTAAGGTTCCGAGTGAAGGACAAACCATGGTTCAATGATGATGGTAGAGGTTCTTATTTGGAGAAGCAAGAGGCCTATCCTCTTTTGCTCAGAGAGTTTGTTTGAACTGAAATGCAATAGAATTTAACCATATAAGAAACTCTTTCTATTACAACTTAGGAGCATAAGTGGTGGACTACCCTTAAATCTGAATTCTTTGGTGTAGATGCAACAGTATCTCCTTTACTTAAACCATATGGCTCTGTCACTCAGTATCCAAAGAAAAAGGTAAACCTTATCGCTGATGTGTTTGACAGAAAGCAGAGTGAATGGGAAACTCGAATCCTGTTTTTTCTTATGCTAAATTAACTTGTTTTGCATTTTGATCTCAGACAATTAAGGCTCTCGTAATTGATCTTCATGCGTATGGAGGTTTAGACCCAAATGCTATCTTTCCTTTGTTTTCATAAAGACTGCAGATTTCATAGCTCCAAAGTTATGTTATACTTTGTGCAAGTTAGGAAGAAGAGGAGCTTTTAGCACTTGTTGGAGAATTGGTAATATTACTCCACTATGTCAATGTGTTTGTGGTAGCTCAAGTCCAACTTATTACAGTCCAATTTCCATAACTCCCCTGTTATCTGAAGCTTTTAAAAATTTTTTGGCAAATCATCTTATTAGGTTTCCTGAACGTAATCATTTGTTCCATAGTTTACAATTTGGTTTTCGTAATGCCTTGGAGCACGGGATGCCCTTCCTTCAATCTCCAATGCTGTACATAAATCATTTGATTATTGTCAGGTTTTGGCCTTGATTTTAGTGCAGGCCTTTGAATTTGTTAATCATGAGGCCCTTATTTTCGAGCTCAAAATATTGGGAGTTGGTAGGTCGTTTCTTAGCTTTTTTATGAAATTTTCTAAGTAATATATCGCAAAGAGTTGTTGTTGATCGACACCTTAGTAAGTATAGGAATGTGATATCTGTTGTTCCAAAGAGTAGTGTTCCTGGCCCATAACTTTTCATACTATATACTTATAGTATGTCATTTGGGCTAGAAAACAATCATTTTGCATATGCAGATGATGCTACTCTCTTTTCATTAATTCCATCTCCTGAATGTCGACCTGGGGTTGTTAAATCTCAGAATAGAGTTGTAGCTAAAACTAGTGCATGGTGCAAATTATGGGGTATGAAGTTGAATCCTAAGAAAACTCAAAGTATGATTGAAAGTAGGCCAAGAACAGTGACTCCTAAACATCCTTATCTCAGCATTGATAATGTTTATTCAACTTTATATGTATCTTTTTAGAAGAACTGTTGGTTTCATTCATTGTCTGAATGTTGACGAGACTACACTTCAGCTACAGTTGCTCAGTAATGGCTCCACTAAGACAGGAAGAGACAGCATTACCCTGTAAAGTGGGGTTTCTAGTTAAAGATCACATACGTTACGGGGCTTAACCTTATAACCAAACCAATAAAGTAGTAGATTTAGTAGTTATTTGTATAGTCACAATAGGCTTTTCAAAGTATAATCAGCTAGCTATTTAGAGTGCAAACTTCTGCAATTTATGAAGTGGAGATTGGGAACTTTTGCTTCTCTCAGGTCAGTACTATGTTGACTAGACTTTGGTCGGGCAGGGAAGGATCATGTGTTTTCAAGTGCTACTGTTTTTCTCAGCTCTGAGATTTTCCAAGGGTAACTTTCTCGTTTTTCTACTGTTCCTGTAGTGCATAAAAGTGACGTGATATTAGCATTGTGCTTTCAGTGTTATATGTGCCAAAACAGTGTTGTAATTTAGGCAAATTTACACTCGATCACAGATCTAGTGAAATAGTTTCTTGGCCGGTGAACGAGTATACCCTGAGGTGATTTGCCTCGGGTTTTAGGAGCTCGTAGTGTCTCCCTCCCGCCCTCCCTCCTTTTCCCGGGTAAACACAGTACTGGCAGTGAACCAAAACATAAAAATTGGTTAGTTAAGATGGCTTATACTTCACAACATGCTCTCAGGAGAAAAGACTCCTTTGGCCTGGATTTTACAGCGCCTTATGTGACCATGAAAAGTGTTAGTAATGTGTTGTTTAATGATAAGAAATTAGGAAGTAGTGACATAAAGGGTGTTCAGAATATAAATAGAAATATGATTGTGTTAAAGATAGTCTTAGCAAATGCATTTGCCGATATTTTGAGGAATTTTGAGTATAAAGTTATAAAGCTGAGTGAAACAGACTTGGTGAGAATTATAAATTTAAGTTCACACGTTTCGTATGTATGGATAAAGAATGCACCGTTCGAGATGGAAGATAAAGTGATAATTGATATATTGAGTAGGTATGGAAAGGTAGAGCACTTGGTAAATCAAATTTGCATTTGGGGCATTTGAAGGTTTATTCAATGGCGTTCGCACGACAAAGATGAGAGTTAAAGAAAATATCCCTTCATCAATTTATATTGGTGACTATAATTTAACCTTCCTATATAGTGGACAGAGTAGAACATGTTACAAATGCAGGAAAGAAGGTCACCTAGTGAAGGACTGCAATTTGAAAATTAGTGAGAGTAATTACATTTTTAATGAAGGAGATTTCCCTGAAATACCTAAGAATGAAAAGAATACTTCATCCAGTGCGGACAGTAATGGAAGGGGAGATGAGCATGGAGGTGGAGCCAAGTCGGTGAATGAAAAAGAGAGAAAGGGACCAGAAGTAAGAAACGTTAATTCGGACTAGGACCAGGAAAGCATCAGAACGACCAACGTGACGAGGACTGGCGAGGGGCGAATGGCCGAAGTGGAAACGGAAAACGAAAGACAAGATGAGGAAGCAGCTAAAAGGCTTGTGGAAATTCGCGCATCACCTGACGAAGGACTCGTTATTTTGACAGTTGAAGCAGAAATCCACAATGACGAGGCAGATTCAGGAAAGGAAATGGACACTCAATTATGTATAGTACGAAATAAAGAGGAGTCAATCGACAAGGTGACAAGTGAAATTCAGAAATGTGAAGAAAAAGAAGAGATTAATGTGGACTGTGGTAGACAACCTACAATAGTCATTGTTTTCAACCTTGGTAACACAAGTGACGCCGAAATGTGGCAAGCTACAATTAGTGATGAGCTATGCAAAGGCATTCGCATGAGGCTAGCAAAGGATAATGGTGTGCTTTATGAGTCGAACATGGGTGAAGAAACATCAGTGTTCAATAACCCTAAAAGTAGTTCTGAAGACGAGATGAATTGATTGCCAGTGAATAAACGTTTCAAATTGGATGAATGATGAAGATTTTCATTCTTATACTTGTAACCTTCACTTACCTAAATTTAGCAACTGTTAGTGTTAATGGATTCTGTATGTCTCATAAGCAAAGTGAATTGATTGATTTTATGTACTTTTATCATTTGGATTTAATATTTGTGCAAGAGCAAATTGTCAAAGAAATTTCGCAACTTGAGTATGTTGAAAAGGATTGTGATATGATATTGAATCCAACTGTCATGTTGAAGGGAGGCACTGCTCTCCTCTTCAATAGAAAGTCAAGAGTGAAGATTCTGAATAAGGGGAATGGATGTAAAGGGACAAATAATCAGTGTAGAATGTACATATCAAGGAACAGATTTTCTATTAATGAATGTGTATGCCCCTTCTGGAATAAATAAGAAAGAGGAACTATTTTTAAATGTTATATTATATTACACGAGACAGAATTTACGAAGCTTAATCATATGTGGGGATTAGAACAGCATAACAAGTAAAAAAGATTACTCTATTCCTGATAATCATATAATTTCAACAGCCCTTCAAAGATTAAAAAATTATTTGCAACTTAAAGATGGGTGGCTCTTGAAAAAACATTTGATAGAATATACGTATGTTAGGCATAAGTATGGCTCTAGGATTGATAGCATATACGTTAGAGATCTGAAGAATAATGTAAGTGAATCTGATCATAATTCTGTTAGGGTTAATATTAAGATAAACAATGATATTAGCTTTGACAAGGGATACTGGAAATTAAATACAAGTACTCTGAAAAATACAGTTGCGATAGAGAACTTTGTTCAATTTTGGAGCCATTTGAAAAAAAAAGATGGGTGATGTACAGTTTCATTTTATTTTAGACTGCTGGATTTATGCAAAAGATCAGCTTAGTGTTTTTTTTTGGTAAAATTTTCAAAGACTCTAAATCAGGTGAGATTTGGCCTACTGGATCTGCTGGAAACAGAATTAAGGAGGAATTATTAGATCCATTCTGATAAGTGTAATGACTTTTACAAAATACAGGAAATTAAAGACAGAATAAATCTAATGGAAAAGGAGATATGTGAAGGGGTCAATGTAAGAGCTAGAATTGATGAAAGAATGAATGGGAAAAAATATCTACATATTTACTTGGGAAAGAAAAGAATGTAAAAATAAGTATCGATAAATTGTGTGTAATAAAGGGTGCATATGTAACGGACACAAAGTCTGTACAAAGGTATGTATTAGAGTTTTATAAAAATTTGTGTAAAAAAAAAAAAAATCTGTTGACTTTGAATTGAAATATAAATCTTTGGAAAATATGAACAGTGGTATAGATGATGATATGAAATTGACCCTAAAGGCTGAATTAACAGAAAAATAAGTTTGGGAAGCTATATGAGGAATGGAAAATAGGAAATGTCCTGGTGTTGATCGATTATCCGTTGAATTCTACAATACTATGTGGAGCATTGTAAAAATCAAACTTATGAAAGTAATGAAATATTCATTTACTAAATAAAAAATTTGGAAAGACTAAAATAAAGGTGTTATTAAGCTTTTACCAAAAAATGGAGATAAGTGTAATCTTAATAACTGGAGGCCATCTCTATTCGTATCAGAATAACAGTTTTGTCGTGTCCCTGGAAGGTCAATTATTAACTATAACACCTTGCTGAGAGATGCAATATACTCGATAAAAAAATGAAAACAGGTAAGCTGCACTGGTAAATCTTGATTGGTATAAATTATTCGATATGGTAAATCTGAGCTTTTTATTCGGAACCTTATCCAAACCTATATTTTCTTTAGAATTTGTGAACTTGATTAGAATGCTTTATAAAGATGCCAAAAGTTGTATATCTACAAATGGCCATATACCCGACCCTTTTCTTATAAGCAAGTCTGTTCTGAAGGGTTATCTATTAACGATGATTTTATTTGTTATAGCTCAAGAGCCATTGTATAGAATGCTGAAGGTTAGGTTGGGAACTCTTCCTCCAGTTCTTCTGAATGGGTTAAAAGTTGTAGTGGTTGGCTTTCCTGATGATAGCACTATTATTTTAAATAAGTTGAAAGGTCATGAGAAAACTTCACGGGTTATTAATGCGTATGGAGAAGCAAGTGGAGCGAAACTTAATAAAAAGAAAACGTAAATTGTGGCAATTGGATCGTCGAAAGAATAACTCGAATGGCCAGAAACAGAGATAGAAGTGAAACAAGGCAGTTTTAAGGTCCTAGGTATAACCGATAACAATGATTACGAACTATCTGTAAGCATGAATTGGGGAAATGTCAAAGATAATATCTAAAAAAAAAAAATGCTAGGGCCTCTTTATAAACGAAGACTACCTTTATTCAAAAAAAGTGTAATAATTTATGTAACAGTGCAAAGGCATGGTATGTTTCCCAGGTATATCCAATTCCAGCTGATATTGGTAAATATATAGAAAAGTGTACATTCAAATATCAGTGCAATGGGAATTTTCAACATATTAAAAGGAAAACTATGTATCCTCCAAAGAGTCAAGGAGGATGTGGTATTATAAATCTAACTGTAATAACAAATCATATGCTTTTCAGCAGCTTTTACGAAAGTACTCTCAATTGAATAGATCAATGGGATGTAAAATTACTCCATATTATTTTAAGCCATGGCTTTCTTACCTTGTTGATTTTAACAGATTTAGTGAATCTACTTTTTTTAGCACTCCATATTATGACAAAATAATCACGATATTTCATTCTGTAATAAAGGTAAAGACCTATCCTTTGATGAAAGTAAAACACATTTAATGTCACATGCTGAGAGGTGAATCAGTTCTGCTATGTAGTGAAGAAAGTTATCCGATTTTTAACTGGAATTTATTATGGGAAATTTTTAGTATTAAGTGGATTGATCCAATATAAATGGAAATGTTGTTTAAATACAGCCACGAAGTCTTAGCTACAAAGGAGAGGCTATTTATGATGAACATTACGGATAGTTATTTGTGTGGTAATTGTGAAGAGCCTGAAACAATTATGTATTTAGTATATTTTTTAGACTTAGAAGAACAGTTGTGAATTGGATCAAAACATTTTCGATCAAGGTTTGTAAAATATACATAGAAAGTTTTCTAAAGTTTTTAGAACTGGATTTTCAAGTATATTAAAATAATGGATAGAAATAGAGCAATGTTATTTTATAACAGGGATGTGGTACCTTCATAAGGTAATGCCCTCAGCAGATGAGTTAACTATGATTTCCTTCATTAAAAGTAGAGTATTCAAAACAAAATTTATATTGTTCAAGTCTCTAGATAAATGTTTGTTACATTTTTCTAAAGAACATGTTAATTTCGAGGAAAAATTAGTAACATTAGTGTGAGTAATTCCTTAATGATAATTCAAGTTTAAAATATATAAATTTTAGTAATCTTTATTTACTGTATTACCAGCTAGTCTTTTTTATTATATTATGTAGATATTTATTTATTTATGCAAATGATGAATTATAAAACACATCGGGAAAAGCAATATTAAAGTATATATGTTTATATTATAAATATGGATTTGCAAAAATTCACTTATGAACTCTATTTTCTTAATTAAAGTAAAAAAAAAGTACTATATATAGTTTAAGGTGCTTCCTATCCTACCCATTCCCCATCCTTACCCATAACTCACGCTATAAAGCAATGAGAAAGCTTTATAACAATTAGCAATAAAACCTTGAAATTAAAAAAAATTAAGTAAATAAGCTATTCTCATTAGCTAAGCAGTAAAGTAATTTAATTCAAGATGCCTCTGGTTATAACCATAGATCATAATAAAGTGTAAAAGTCACTTGAAACTCCAACTAAGCTGTGGTCCTTCCTGGGTCGCCACAAAATCTTCCCCTGGAAGATAATCAATGAGAAGAATAGGTACACAGTGGTGTTAAAAGACGAACATTTGGAAAAAAATGCTTAGCCCTGGACTCAAAGAAAAGAGACAGACAGACAGACACGTAGAGAAAGTGCTTGAAGAGGTTCTCATTCAGAAAAAAAAAAAATCTAAAGATCCCAAAGCTCCTAAAACTAAAATGGGACCGAATGTCGGTTATAAAAGGAAGATTAGAAAATGTCAACATGACCTCTAAAATTCAGAAAAATTAGATTTTAGTTGGGAAACAAACTACACCCCCTTATCAAATACAAACGGAATTTTTTTGGAAAGATTACCCCGTGCTATAACTTCTTCCAATATACCCACAAAAAAAACACAATGCCTAACAGAAAAGGAAGTCATCTGCAACAACTGTGCAGAGGAAGGTCATATATACACAGCTTGCAATTCTCAGATCACAAAATGTATAAACTGTAGTGGCCCTCCTTATTGGGCCACCTGCGTAATAAGGAAAATTATAATTAAGAAAAAAAAAGTGAAGGCACATAAGCCACACAGCCAATGGAACAACAAATCCCAATCTTGGACTTCCAATAAATCCAATAGTAACAATATAAACAGCCCTGATCAACGCTCACATCCAGAAAGCTACTGATCCAGACAATCTCTAAAAAACATTAGACGAGATCTATGAAATAAATGGCCTACAAAAGGTAAAGCTGCAAAAAAAAAAAAAAAAAAAAAAGGGGTAGAAAGCCACAAAGTCCTTGAACTCTGAGGGATGACCTTCCCATACCAGTCAAAGGAAAGTCCCAGAACTAACCTAAAAGACACAGCAGTAGTCTCTGACGAGGAGATAGATTTTGAGGAGGAGGGAGAAATCGAAATTGAGGATAAAAAAAGTGTAAGAGGAAAAGGAAACACCCAAGGTTATCGCAGCAACAGTCTCCAATGTAGAACATACAAAGGGAAATTACAATAGAAAGACAAAGGGGGAGAACAGGGAGGAGAAAAGTATCACACAAAGATCTGAATATACAACTACATGTCTCAAAGGAACAACACTTGTGACCAAAAAAATCGGGAACCAGAAGAAGAGCAATAACACTTTTGGGCAGTAACTAAGCAAAAGTTGCGTGGAAAAATAAAGATTTCCCGAAAAGAGACATAGTTAGCCCGCTCACAAAATGTATAGATAATGACATCACAAAATGTAAAGATAAAGAAAGTGGAAGTGGATGAATACAACCAAATTAGAGAAGGAATCACCTGTTAAACAAAAACACAAAATAACAGCAGAAAGCAAAAGTATTCATATTGGCTTAAACCAACAATTGATAGAAGAAATGACAATTATTCAACATAATGTCCAAGCATGGAACACAAGGAAAAATGCTCTCACAAACAGATACATGAAACTAAACCCAGAAATAATGCTATTAAACTCTACAAACACTTTTTACGAGGAGCAAATAAAAATCTATACTTATAATGTCTACAGAAAGAATACACAAAACGAAAGAGATGCAGGTGTTGCCATAGCAATTAAAAGCTAATAGACAACTACAATTCAGACATGATAACTGTACAGATACAAGCCACAAAAGGCCCAACAAACATTAGCAGTATGTAACAACCTCTCAGAAGACCATTCTTACCAAACACAGATATTTCTCCACTCATGCACAGCAACATCTCCACACACATAATATGAGATTTAAATGCAAGAAACACCTTTATAGGACACCCAGACACAAATACAATAGTAAGCACACTAAACAAACATACAAACAATAACCCTCTAACATATATAGGCCCAATGTTCAACACGCTGATAAACAATATGCCAGCATACTAAAAAAAATAGAGCACACTTAAACTATAACATATCACCAGGACCAATTTCAGTATCTGATCATATTCCAATCATAATAAAACTCTCAGCAAAACCAATTGTCAAAGAAATATAAGATAGGCGCTACACAAAGGAGGTAAGCTGGGAAAATTTAAAGACGCAATAAAAAGAAGATTAGTCATTCAGGAACCAGGAAAAACACCCAAACAACAAAGAAATTACAACAAAAAACACAATAAGTTCAGCAATAAACAAATGAAGGTCTGATATCTCAGAAACAATAGAAACAGTCTCTCTAATAGAGAGAATATCATACCATAAACACACCCCAGAGAGCTACTACTTGAAATTACTCAACAAACAATTAAATTACCTACGAACAAACACATTTAGGTGGATAAGGATAACATACACCCTAATAACACACATTCAAAATGAAGTCATTGAAGAATCTGACTGATTAAACAAAGAAAACTGGGACAAGACGATAATAAAACTAGCACAAACATACAATGACCCAGAGAAATTATGGAAAAAAACTACAAAGATTATTGGGAAAACCCAAAATGAAAATACCATACTTAATCAACAGTAATGGTCATAAAGTAGAAGACATGGAAGACTAAAATTAATTAGTAACCGAAACATGGGCAAACTCTTTCGAAATTACAGACAAAGAAAATGCAACTTTCCACAGAGACATAGAAACAGAAGTCCTGAACTACCAACAACGAAATAGGGAATGAATAACCCCTTATCAAAATCCAGATCTTCAAAGACTGGAGGAGAGCAACTATTTAGTAGACATTAAAATACACGAGATAATGAAAGTAGTAAAAACCTTTTAAAGACAAAGTACCAGGTGAAAACGGCATAAACAGGCTAGTGCTATCAAAACTACCAATAGATATAAAAAGTAGGGTATCACAGTGGGACACACTATCCCCAACACTTTTTATAATGTACACAGTAAGTATGTCAACCACTCCCGAATATGCCATAAACTATGCCTATGCAGATGACATAACACAAGTAATAATACATCGTGCAAATTCCAAAAGATTTTTTCAAATAGAAATTTAAATAGAGATCAAAAAAATAAATGATCACGGAAACAAGTTGGAAATAAAATCAAACGGCCACAAATTCCAACTCTTATAAAAAAACGAAAGAGGGAGAGAGAGAGAGAGAGAGAGAGAGAGAGAGAGAGAGAGAGAGAGAGAGAGAGAGAGAGAGAGAGAAGCAGCAATAACAGTAAATGACATAAATATTTCATTCAACAACGAAGTTCAAATCCTTGGTGTCTATCAAAAGAACTAGCATAAGCAGCCTTAACAAACAAAAACTTCAATTGGCAAAATACAAAAAAGGAGCAATAAAATGTTTCAATCTGTTAGAAAAAAAATAGAATATATCTCTACAAAAAGTATAAAAAGACCTCTATTCGAGTATCCAATAGCACCAGTATGCACAGTGGCTCAATGAAGGATGAAAACCCTACAAACATTCAAAAACGGAAACATAAGAAACATACAAAACCTAAACCATAACAACAACAACAACAACAACAATAATAATAATAATAATAATAATAATAATAATAATAATAATAATAATAATGAAACACAGCATAACATATACAATCTCGAACCAGTGAACGTCAGGTACAGTTGGCTTCATTAATTCCGGTACACTTCACGAGAAGCTAAGGAGACGTCAGTGTACCGGAATTAATGAAGCCAACTCTACCACAGAAAAGCTATACAAGCCTGGGAAAGATTAAAGCCCATTTACCCAGAACCTGCAACAACGAATAAGGAAATAACAGACACAGAATGAACACTCTTGGTGGAAAAGGATAGCACCTTTCATTGGTCAGAACAAAACATATCCAGAGTATCAAAATAAGTCAACAAAACAAAAAGTAGACAAAAAAAAAATAAATAAAAAAGCCACAGAATAGGAATAATCCTGAAATGACAAGTCCCTCGGAGGCTGGCAAGAGAACTCACCTCCCGGAAGTCCACAAGGCATGATGATGGCACAAAAAAAAAAAAAAAAAAAAAAAAAAAAAAAAAAAAAAAAAAAAAAAAAAAAAAAAAACTATTCGGTCTGTCCCAGTCTTTTCACCTCCTACTGTACTTCATTTTAACACCTTTCCCTCCAATCCTTCCAATCCTAAATTCCCCCACTCCCCTCCCCCACCTATCCTATCCCCCTATACTGTAGTTGGAGCTTTATTTTTCAAAATTTGAGGTGAGATTCTCCACAGCAAATTTACTTTTGAGGAAGACATTAAGTCTGTGTCTTCTTCAATTGCACAAAAAAATTGGCTTATTGAGAAAGTTTTTTTTTAGATTTTCAGTGATCAATATATTCTGAAGAAGTGTTTTATTTCTTTGATTCTACCTTGTTTCGAGTATTGTCCTCCTGTCTGGTCTTCTCATGTTAATTTGTTGGACAGGAACTAACAGTCTTTTAAGTTTCTTATTTTTGATCTAGATAATAATATCTGGCAACGTGGTTCAATTAGCTCATTAGGCAAGCTATATAATATTTTTTTTATAATTCTGAACATCCTTTACATTCAGATCTTATCTGACAGTTCCATCCTGTTCGTAATGCTAGGCACGCAGTTAATTCTAATAGTCACGCCATCTCCTTCATGAGGCTCAATACTACACAGTACTCTAGAAGTTTCATTCCAGCTGTGGCCAAGCTGTGGAATGTAGTTCCTAATCTAGGAATTGGATCAGTAAAACTTCAAAAGTTCAAACTTGCAACAAATGTTTTGATGTTGAAAAGGCTGACATACTTTTTATAGTTTATTTAAGAAATATCTGTTTTAATGTTAATGTTTTTAAAATATTGTAATTCTATTGTTTATTCCTTCTTATATCGTTTATCTATTTCCTGAATTCCTTTCCTCTCAGGGCTACTTTTTCCCGTTGGAGTCCTTGGGCTTATAGCATCCTGCTTTTCCAACTAGAGTTGTAGCCTAGCCTGTAATAATAATAATAATAATAATAATAATAATAATAATAATAATAATAATAATAAATTCTCGAACATATGATCAACAGATAGCCTCTCCCTTTGGAATTTTGCAAAAGAAAACTTTCCAAGGAAGAATCCAACCACTCAACCAGCGACCCCGAACAAAGGACAGTGCTTTCAACTGTCTGTTACTTCCGCCACTTCTTAGAAGGCACCTTCATCTTCATTCTCACAACCATATCCACCCCCCCCCCCACCCCTTTCTCTCTCTCTCTCTCTCTCTCTCTCTCTCTCTCTCTCTCTCTCTCTACTACCACTAGAGATTCATGGCGTCTTTTGACTGGCCAGACAGTACTACATTGACTTCTTTTCTATGGTCAGGGTTCATTTTCCCTTTGCCTACACATAAACAGAATAGTCTGGCCTATTCTATACATATTCTCCTCTGTCCTCATACACCTGGCAACACTGAGATTAACAAACAATTCTTCTTCACCCAAGTGGTTACTGTACTGTAATTGTTCAGTGGGCACTTTCCTCTTATTAAGGGTAGAAGAGTTCTCTTGCCTGAGAGTACACTCGGGCACACTACTCTATCTAATTTCTCTTCATCTTGTTTTGTTAAAGTTTATATAGATATTTATTCTAATGTGGTTACTCTTCTTAAGATGTTTTATTTTTCATTGTTTCCTTTCCTCACTGGGCTATTTTCCCTGTTGGAGCCCCTGGGCTTATAGCATTCTGCTTTTCCTACTAGGGTTGTAGCTTAGCAAGTAATAATAATAATAATAATAATAATAATAATAATAATAATAATAATAATAATGATAATAATAATAATAATATTAGTAGTAGTTGTAATAATATTAATGATAATAATAATAATAATAATAATAATAATAATAATAATAATAATAATAATATACTTTTATGCCTAATAATGATCTGTATTCCACTTATTTTTTCAGCGAAAGAAATGTGAGAACAATGGGACTTTCGTGACTTGTTACTGCAGAGGATGATAACGTTATTCATAATGAAAACAAGAATATGGCAGCAAATGAAATAATAATGATAACAGTAATAATTAAACTATTATAAAAAAATAAGTTTACTCCCTCTCTCACTCTCTCTCTCTCTCTCTCTCTCTCTCTCTCTCTCTCTTTCTATATATATATATATATATATATATATATATTTATATATATATATACATATATATAAATATATATATATGTATATATATATATATATATATATATTTGTGTATATATATATATATATATATGTGTGTGTGTGTGTGTGTGTGTTTGTGATGCATTGGGGCATTATATATTTCTTTATTAAGCACCACTTTAATATTATTTTAATTAATGAAAGTTATTCAGTCATTCATATCAGTGCAAATAATTATTTATATTTAGTCCCTCAAGAGAGTGGGTGTAGGTAAAATGCTGTATAGTTACTTAACTTTACTTCTTGAACTTAGTGTACAATAGTTTTACAGTATTCTTCTACGTTGAATAATTGATTTAAACACAGACTGAAACGATAAAAATTCTTGAAGATTGGAGGTTGCAACCATAGACTTCTGCTACAAACTTCAGCATTCGGAATACGAAATCCTTGAGTTCACTTTGGGCGATTAGGGGATCGCTTCTTCTTTATGTGTCCACTCACCGACACTCTTCTTGGTAATTTCTCCTTCATCGTAGATAATCTTATACCTCCTGGTTGAAAGGTAAAATTGTTGACAGATAGGGAACTCGGTCCCATCGTTGTCCGGCTTTGGACACTTAGGAAATTTCTTCTTGTTAACTTGACGTTTAGTAAGTGCAGGCCAACTCTGCACTTGGTGAGGGCGAGGGGCCTAGGACAGGGGAGAGGGGACAACCAGTTTTGGCGGTTTACCTAGGAAAGAGCGCCTCTCTTTTATCCCATCATCGGCTTAAGTAGCTTAGAATAAGGGCATTGTAATTACGTCACGTCATGTGACTATTCTTGTGTTTTATTGGTCCCCTCTTTTGACGTAATGGTAACGTCATACATTCCTTTGTGTCACTTCCTACTTCCTGGCAGGTGGCGAACCGGCATGCATTTCTGTTGCGCGAGTCACTCGATATGTTTCATCGTTTGGCGGGGATGTTTTGGTGAACTAAACGCAATATAAGCACTTTTCTCAAACATTGGCTTTCGAGTATCATTTGACTTCAATATCTTTTTTCTCTTCTCTCTCTCTCTCTCTCTCTCTCTCTCTCTCTCTCTCTCTCTATTTAAATTAATGTCTCTGTCGTTCAACTATCGAACAAAACTCATAAAATACTTAATCAAATACACATATCACCTTATTCAATATGGATTTTTTTCCTTTACATGACACCAATCGGTCACGTACCTGAATTCCTGTGGAATTCACATCTTATTAACTAATTCCACGGTTTTCCCAAAAATAATTCATCAATAAATCATCATCACAAAAGAAAATACATCTCAACACAATAAATAAAAATCATCATCATCAAAAGATTGTGCATCTTAGCACAATAAATCAAAATCATCATCATCAAAAAATATGCATCTTAGCACAATAAATCAAAATCATCATCACCAAAAGAATATGCATCTTAGTGCAATAAATCAAAATCATCATCATCAAAAGAATATGCATCTTAGCACAATAAATCAAAATCATCATCATCACAAGAAAACTATCATCAATCATTTTTAAAATAATGCAATTGCATATGTTTATCATCAATATATATTTAGGAAAAACTTCCTGTTCCCTTCAAATAATTCAACACAATATTGAAACATTATTTTCTTAATTCTTGATAATGGAATATTTAACCCTTAATTCACTGGGTGCGTAAGGCCGAATTAATAATGTCTTCTGTGTTCAACTGTGCAAATAATTATGAAATGCCTTTACATGTGACTTCTCTTTAATTCATATTTTCCATTACCTATGACCTAAAAATCTCGGTCTTATTGATGTAAACACACAAAAATCATTTCTTCAATGCAATGCAATAAATGGCAGAAAAAAAAAATTCAAACATACATATCATCAATTCAATTTAATTAAAATATTTCTGCAATAAAAATGATTAGGAGTCTTGCACGTTATCACTCATCAAGAGTATTACTCTTTTGTAATCAGTATTAATAAACATTTGTTAACATCATTATGGTACCTTATTTACTCACCAATGTCATCATGATAAATCATTGTTATTTAATGACATCAAAAGAAATCTTTCTCACCTTCTTCATAAAAAGGCATCAAAAGTATTCAACTTCTTGTCATGAAATAATGAGCAAAACCAAAACTCCAATATATCAATGTTTTAAATCATGAAACATACCTATATCATAATAAAGAAACATATTCAATACATAACAAAGACATGTTTATGAATTTGAATCCTATTTGCACCTTGTCTGCATATAATTTATATCTCAAGAACTTCAATTCTCAAACATATGGCCTTCAGAAGGATATTCATAATATTTAAGTGACAGGAAACTTAACATTTCAATGTTAAAACTTTTCTTTAAAATAAATAATTTGCAGATTGTCTCAATTAAAACACCTTATTTATCCTTTCCTTCAAGGATTCATCTACTACACAGGCATAAAAATCAATGTGTGTTTCCACACTTACCCTTTTTAACTTCAAAATTAGAGGGTTCAATGATTATAGCTCTCTATATGAACATAACTGTACACTTTTTCCTGTGTAATTATTATTGGACTAAAATACCCCTTTGAGACATTCAGCTTCCCTAAGCTCATTATTGGTGCACATCTTATATCCTTTAATTAGTTAAATCTTTTCTTTCTTCATTTTGTTAGCTATATTTAGTTCATTTTTAACACATTGCTTATCTTTTATAGCATAGATTGTTTTGATTTTCACCCTTTCTTCATAAGTATTCAAGTTCACTTCATCAACATCAAATATAAAATTCATTGTATACTTGCATGTTTATCAATGTTACACGTGTTATATACAAATGTTAAACAATGCATCACCTATAGAAATGCAGTAATAATTATTTTGCTCTAATGCCATCATTATTTAATCAAACTA
Source organism: Palaemon carinicauda (assembly GCF_036898095.1). Classification (NCBI taxonomy): domain Eukaryota; kingdom Metazoa; phylum Arthropoda; class Malacostraca; order Decapoda; family Palaemonidae; genus Palaemon; species Palaemon carinicauda. The sequence continues at coordinate 77,661,095 of NC_090737.1, forward strand.
GTAAACAAAATCAATACATTTGTAAATTATCAACCACCCATGGGTTTATATTTCCACTGTCTTCATTACTCATAACTTTATCAAAAACATTTCATCTTAGTTTGCAATTCAATACTCTATGTGGTCCTTTATTAATTGTTTGGAGACACTTATTATTTGGACCTTCTTTGTTGATTACGGAATACATCTTCAAATTCTAGGATAACACACTTATCATAATAAAAAATATTTGATTCCCTTGTTACCCTCAATATTTGTATGAGTGCCCGGAGATTCTAATTTCATTTCCCGAGGAGTTTAGTAGTCTTTCTTAAATGTACCTAACATCTGATGTTTCCCATATACCGAGTTATTTCAAAGTAATTTTTTTCTCTTCAAATAATTCTTTTTAGTGTTTTATGTTGGTCTATTTATAGTTCGCAAGACATCCTCAACCCCTTTCTATTATTTTATTTGCCCCTTTTTATTTCTCTATTTGCATTTGACTTATCATGGCTTATTTCACCCTTCTTACTTCAAGAAAAATATTGCGTAATTTTCACTAATCACTAGTAAATTCGGGGGCATTGCCCCAGTGAATAACTATAGACACGAATGTCTAGTTATTTATCCTGGTCTCAAATTATTCTGTTACAGACTCATCAACCCTTTCTTTAAACCAAGTTTTATGTAGACTAGTATGTTTTTATCATTTGTCAAGTTCTGGGAACAGAGTCCCCGGTAGTTCATTGGTACCACCACTATGCGATTGAAAAAATGCAATTGTAATTTTTAAAGGATTCTTACCTTTACGTGACCTTTATACTTCTTATATGTAGGCTTTAATTTTACAATCTCAAACATCTGTGTTAGGACAAAAATTGATTCATCATTAAATTCATTCTTTGATTACTGGATGTCCTACTAACTTGAGCATGAGTTTTTGTTATTTGTTAGTACTTTGTTAGTATGTCAGGAATTTCTATTCATGAACAAGTATTACTCCGAATTCTTTGTATGTATTCCGTTAAGCATTATGCAATCTTGTTATATGATTCCTATTTTGGGAGTAAGTCACCTATATCATTTATATTAACATTTATAAGTTCCTTAACTTTACTTTTTGAACTTAGTGTACAATGGTTTTACAGTATTCTTCTACGTTGAATAATAAATTTAAACACAGACTGGAACAATAAAAATTCTTGAAGATTGGAGGCTGCAACCGTAAACTTCTGCTACACACTTCAGCATTCGGGATGCGAAATCTATGAGTTCACAATAGTTTTACAGTATTCTTCTACGTTGAATAATTAATTTAAACACAGACTGGAACAATAAAAATTATTGAAGATTGGAGGCTGCAACCATAGACTTCTGCTACAAACTTCAGCATTTGGGATGCGAAATCTATGAGTTCACTGTGGGCGATTAGGGGATCGCTTCTTCTTTATGTGTCCACTCACCGACACTCTTCTTGGTAATTTCTCCTTCATCGTAGATAATCTTATACCTCCTGGTTGAAAGGTAAAATTTTTGGGAGATAGGGTACTCGGTCTCATCGTTGTTCGGCTTTGGACACTTAGAAAATTTCTTCTTGGTAACTTGACGTTTAGTAAGTGCAGGCCAAATCTGCACTTGGTGTGGGGCCTCGCCCCAGGATGGGGGAGAAGTGACAACGGACAATGGCAGGTCACTTAGGAAATAGTGCCTCTCTTCTATCCCATCCTCGGCTTAAGAAGCTTAGAATAAGGGCATTGTAATTACATCACGTCATGTGACTGTTCTTGCGTTTTATTGGTCCCCTCTTCTGACGTAATGGTAACGTCATACATTCCTTTGTGTCACTTCCTGCTAACCGGCAGGTGGAGAACCGGCATGCATTTTTGTTGCGTGAGTCACTCGATATGTTTCTTCGTTTGGCCGGGATGTTTTGGCGAACTAAATGCAATATAAGCACTTTTCTCAAACATTGGCCTTCGAGTACCATTTGACATCAATTTCTTTTTTCTCCTCTCTCTCTCTCTCTCTCTCTCTCTCTCTCTCTCTCTCTCTCTCTCTCTATTTAAATCAATGTGTCTCTATCGTTTAACTAATGAATAAAACTCATAAAATACTTAATCATATATACATATTTTATTCAATGTGAAATTTTCTCCTTTACATGACATATAAATATATATATATATATATATATATATATATATATATATATATATATATATATATATATATATATATGCAAATATGCAAATATATATATATATATATATATATATATATATATATATATATATATATATATATATATATACACACATATATATATATATATATATATATATATATATATATATATATATATATATATTATTACAGGCTGGTGTATCTCGAGTAGATAGGGTTAGGAACGAAGTGGTAGAGTGAGAATGGGTGTAAGAAATGAGTTATCAGCTAGAGTGGATATGAATGTGTTGAGGTGGTTTGGCCATGTTGAGAGAATGGAAAATGGCTGTCTGCTAAAGAAGGTGATGAATGCAAGAGTTGATGGAAGAAATACAAGAGGAAGGCCAAGGTTTGGGTGGATGGATGGAGTGAAGGAAGCTCTGGGTGATAGGAGGATAGATGTGAGAGATGCAAGAGAGCGTGCTAGAAATAGGAATGAATGGCGAGCAAGTGTGACGCAATTCCGGTTGGCCCTGCTGCTTCCTCCGATGCCTTAGATGACCGCGGAGGTAGCAGCAGTAGGGGGATTCAGCATTATGAGTCCCTTGTTAGACTGGGAGGAACGTATAGAGTAGAGGTCCCCTTTTTTTTTGTTTCATTTGTTGATGTCGGCTACCCCCCAAAATTAGGGGAAGTGCCTTGGTATATGTATGTATGTATGTATTATAAGCCAAGCTACAACCCTAGATAAAAAAGGAAGATGCTATAAGCCCAAGGGCTCCAAGAGGGAAAAATAGCCTAGTAAGTAGAGGAAATAAGGAAATAAATAAATGATGAGAACAAATTAACGATAAATCAAAATAGATATATCATATATAAACTATTAACTATTCAAATATCCGATTAGGAATATCATTCCACAACTTGGTAACAGCTGGAATAAAACTTCTAGAATGCTGTGTAGTATTGAGCCTCATGATGAGAAGGCTTGGATATTAGAATTAACTGCCTGCCTAGTATTGCGAAGAGGATAGAATTGTCCAGCGATATCTGAATGTAAAGGATGGTCAGAGTTATGAAAAATCTTAGGCAACATTCATAATGAACTAATTGAACGATGGTGCCAAAGATCGATATCTAGATCCGGAATAAGAAATTTAATAGACCGTAAGGTTCTTTCCAACAAATTAGGATGATAATCAGCAGCTGAATACCAGACAGGAGAACAATACTCAAAACAAGGTAGAATGAAAGGGTTAAAACACTTCTTCAGAATAGATTGATCACTGAAAATCTTAAAAGACCTTCTTAATAAGCCAATTTCTTTGCAATGGAAGAAGACGCACACATAAAGTGTGTCTCAAAAGTAAATTTGCTGTCGAGAATCACACCAAAAAATTCTAAAAGAATCATACAAATTTAAAGAAACATTATCAATACTGAGATCTGGATGTTGAGGAGCCACAGTCCTAAAACTACTTACAATCATACTTTGAGTTTTGTTAGGATTCAACTTCATACCCTACAATTTGTACCATGCACTAATTTTAGCTAAATCTCTAGTAAGGGATTCACCAACCCCAGATCTACATTCAGGGGATGGAATTGATGCAAAGAGAGTAGCATCATCTGCATATGCAACATGATTGTTTTATAGGCCGAACCACATGTCATATGTACATAGTATGAAAAGTAATGGACCAAGAACACTACCCTGTGGAAAACCGGATATCACTTTCCTATACTCACTATGGTGCCCATCAACAACAACTCTTTGAGATCTATTACTAAAAAATCAATAATAATGCTAAGAAATCACCCAACCACTCCAAACTGTTTGGATTTGAAAACAAGTGCCTCATGATTACCATTGTCAAAGACAGCACTAAAATCAAGGCTAGTCATACGAACTTCCTGACCACAATCAAGGAATTTTTGTAGAGCACTGGCCATTATGAAAAGGGCATCACATGCTCCAAGGCCTTTACGAAAACCAAATTGCAAACTAGGGAATAGATGATTATCTTCCGCAAACCTATCAAGACGTTTTACCAGAAGACGTTCAAAAACTTCAGATAATATGGGAGTTATGGAAATTGGGCGGTAATCAGTCAGACTTGAACTACCACAAACACATTTATATAGAGGAGTAACATTACCAATTCTCCAACAAGTCCTAAAAGCTCCTCTTCTTGCTAATTTGTGCCAATAACAGATAACTTTAGAGCTAAGAAATCTGCGGTCTTTATAAAAAAACAAAGGAAAAATACCTTTTGGGTGTACACTTCCATAAGCATCAAGGTACATCAACAGAGCTTTAATTTCACGTGATCGCAAAGCTAAACTATATAGTTTAGCCTCAGGAAAACAGGAATGAGGAAGTTCAAGTTTCTCATTACTCTGTTTACTGTAAAAAAGATCGGCCAAAAGGGTTGCGTTTTCCTTTGGACAGAAAGTGACTGAGCCATCTGGTTTAAGTAAAGGAGGAACTGTTGCATCAACACCAAAGAGTGCAGATTTAACGGTAGACCACCATTTATGTTCTTGAGTTGTACCAGAAAGGGTTTCTTTTATCGTTAAACTGTATTCCTTTTCAGTTGAGGCATAAACTCTCTGAGCAGAATCTAGAAGCTGAGTATAATTATTCCAGGTCAAATTTGATCTGTTCCCCTCCCAAAGATGATAGGCCTCCTGCTTCTCCAAATAAGCATGTCTACAATCATCATTGAACCACGGTTTGTCCTTCACTCGGTACCTCAGCGCATGAGAAGGGATATGCCTATCAATTATATTGACAAGATTCACATTCAAAGGGACAACAGGACCTACACTACAATAAAATATCACGAATTCAAGCATAAAAGATCATGTAAAATTACATTCCAGTCTGCTTTGGGATTTCATATAAATTTTATAAGAGTATGATCCATCAGGGACAGAACTACTCAGTTTCACTACTAATGAAATCAAGGCATGATCAGATGTCACGACTGGAGAGGCAACCTTACTAGTTATAACGCCAAGGAAGTCAGTGTATGCATGGTACAAGCAATTACCAAATATGTGAGTAGCTTCATTTCTTATTTGCTTACAGCCTGATTCAGAGGCAAAGTCTAAAGCTCTTAAGCCATGGCGATCGGTAGGAGAGATAGAACTTAACCACTCCCTATGGTGAACATTAAAATCACCAACAAAGACAAAAGAAGCCCTTCTATCATCTTCTTGTATTTTTGCCATAATGGTACAAAGACAATTGAAGATAAAATCATCCATGTCTGGATTCTGGTAGATCGAACTCAAATAAAAGTTGTTATGCCTGCCACAAACTTTTATTACCTGAATTTCATGACATCCACATTGATAACAGGACTTATGAGAAGCAGGGAACTCAGTCATAATATACACAGCCATTCCCCTGGCCCTAGGGATGGCTTCACGTTTTAACATTATTGCCATCTTAAAACCAGTAATAAGGAGCTCGGATGAGTGCCTCAAATTAGAAACCAATGTTTCTGAGCACAAAAGAATATCATACTGTCTGGACGCAACTATAAGGTCTTGAATATTTGCGTGAAGACCACAAATATTGTAATACAGAAGAAGACATTGACAAAATCTAGGACGTACTAGCCCCGGATCTTGCTCAAAGTCTCCAGACAGTATAAGAATTAATAGAGATAAAAACGAGACATCATAATTAAAAAACTAAATTAACTAGAATTAAAACAAAAACAATATGTACAGATTTATGGATAAAGTAATTAATGAAACCATTAACTATAGTAAAAAGTCGGAAAAACTGGTCAACATGGAGTAGCCGATACACCATGCAAGGCTAAATACCCTCCAGGATAGCCACTTCAACTGAAGGGAGGACAGCAAGGTGGGTTTTAAGAAAAAAGTAATCAGAAAAGGAAAAGACAACCGCTTGATAAACCACCGGGCATCCATGGCCCTTCTATGAAGCCTGCCCAACACACTATTTAGAAAAAACAGGAGGAAGAAAAAAAATGATAAGATAAAAAGTGTGCCCGAGTGTAACCTCAAACAAGGGAACTCTAACCCTAGACAGTGGAAGACCATTGTACAGAGGCTATGACACTACCCAAGACTAGAGAAAAAAAAATGTATATATATATAACGGATTTTGAGCGAAGCGAAAAATCTATTTTTGGGTGAGGTAGCCATGTCGTCCTGATGGAAGTTCCTAATAGGTAGCTTTCTAGGGTGTATTTGACTACAGTGATATTCCCAGAGAATTTTACCTTAAGGTATCCAGAATTCTAACTCTTGGAGCAAATATCCCTAAATAATCTCACTGGGATATCGCATAATATCAGAGGACGTATTCTTGACATGTCACATAGCTATCTTCACCCCGAACAGTATTAACGCTTCGAGGGGTTACAGTGACAAGAATCTGAAACGAGAATGAAAAGAGAGCCGCTCATAAGGCATCTCTCCTATTCCGTTTCCAGTGTGTATCTGATGAAGGCAGTAGCGCCCTCTTTATTGCTTGTAGCGATATACGAGGTGTTACAGATACTATATTATAGGAAGGGGTCAATAAGCCCTTTTACAATAAAAGGAAGGGAGGGTCCATCAGGACGACATGGCTACCTAACCCAAAAATAGATTTTTCGCTTCGCTCAAAATTTGTTTTTTGGGCTCAGGCCATGTCGTCCTGATGGAAGTTTACCAGAGCATTACTGTATCTGTGGATTCTCAATCAGTGCCGTACTCTCAAGAAAGTATTTCCTGATCCATCTAGACCTAGAGACCTATGATGTTACCATCATACATCATTTCATCTAAGCATGAACTATGTTAGTGCTTCCTGCCCCCTACAGGGAAGAGTCGTACTACACTCTGGAAAAAGTCTCGAGGAGTACATAATAATTATGGATGACAAAAGGACTAGCTTGTATAGGGGTGTCTCCCTATAGAATATAAAGCAAAGTTTGTATAAGAGTCATCAATGTCAGTATGAATTTGTGACACCTTCCCCAATGTGACTACTCTTATAAACTATTGGATAATGGTTGTATCCGCAGGGTCTAGGAGGATTTGTCTAAAACAATTTGTCTAAAATACAATTTGTCTAAATCAATTCGTCTAGACCAATTCGTCTAAAACAATTTGTCTAAAGTACAATTTGTCTAATAACAAGATGTCTATAATACAATTTGTCTAAAATAAAATAAAAATAAAAAAAATAATCAAACTAATCAAATCAAATAAACGAAAATTGAAAATTGAAAAAGGTGTGATAAATATCCAATAACAAAATGCCGCGCTCGTATAATTACGGCAAATGATCACATAGTAAAATCATCTACAAACCACAATCATGTATTAGATGTGGCCGGAAGTGCAGCAAAGGAAATTGTGACAAAAATACGTCATCTGGCTAAGACAACACAAGACGCACCCAGATCAGTTTTATCTAATGTGTTCGAAGATTTCGATCAAGCTGTTGCTCCAAAACTTCCAAAGGTACAAAGTATGAAGAGAACTATAAGATCTATAAGACAACAAACACTCGATGTACCAGCCCTACCATCAGCATGCAGTGAAATCGTTTTTCCACCCGATCTAACCATAACTTTTAAAGGTGATCAGTTTCTGATGTATGACTCGGGACCGGTTGAAAAGCATATAGTCATATTTGCAACCAAACGGAATTTACAGTGTTTATCACAAAGTAGTCATTGGTATGCTGACGGAACATTTAAAACTGTACCTTTACTATTTCATCAGTTATATGCATTTCATGGACTCAAACAGAAAGTGTCGTTGCCACTTCTTTTTGCATTATTGCCAGATAAAACAGAAGAAACTTATATAGATTTTTTACAGCAGTTAAAGAAGCTTGAACCTTTGTGCGCACCACTATCAATAACGATCGATTTTGAGAAAGCTATGATGAAAGCGTGTCTGAAGGAATTTCCAAATACAGAACAAAATGGTTGCTTTTTCCACTTCAGCCAATGTATTTTCCGTGCAATACAAAATAACGGCCTAAAACGAAAATATGAAACAGAAACCAGTTTTGCTCTACAGATGAGGATGCTACCAGCATTGGCATTCATACCCGTAGGTAACGTAATAGACGCGTTTGAATTATTGTGTGATAACAACACCTTCCCCCATGAAGCACAAGATGTCCTTGATTATTTTGAAGACACCTGGATTGGGAGGCCTAATAGACGGTACGGTCGACGTCCACCTCTTTTTCCACATGATATATGGATATGTAGACTAGAGTGCTTGATAATCTTCCTAAAACGAACAATGCTGTCGTAGCATGGCATCGTGGATTCGAAATTGAAGTAGGTGTACATCACCCCAATATATGGAAGTTCATCAACTGTTTAAAAAAAGAACAAAGTTTAAATGAGGTACGAATTGAGCAATATGTTGCCAGAACCATCAAGGAAGCGCTATCAAGATTCGGCAAAAAGTCTAAATAGTCTTGATCAAACTTTTGATCAAAATAATAATATTGATTACATACGTGGTATTGCCCACAATATTTCTTTTTAACTATAAAAGTAGTTTTTTCAAAAGATATTCTTTTAATAAAATCTTTATTAATTTTTTTTATGTATCAAATTCTACATTTTAATTTTCTATAGGAATGTATTTTATTAATTTTAGGCTAGGCTACCTGTTTAGTTTTTTTTCTGTAATTTCTTCCTTTATGTAATTCTACATCTAATTCTGCATTTAATAAATATATTGCTTTATTTTATTTTATTTTATTTACCATAATTTTCTTTACCTCGTTCACACTTTGAACTACCATTCCCCATTATTATTATTATTATTATTATTATTAAAAAAAGGAAAGCGTAAATAGTATCTTTTGAGAAAAAATAAACAAGAAACTAGTTATTCTAAGTTCTTTCTATAAATAATCATCTTAAATCCTCCTAATTGCCACTTTAGGGTGTGGAGTTGATGAGTTCCTGAAGATTTTTATTTTAGACAAATTGTATTTTAGACATTTTGTTATTAGACAAATTGTACTTTAGACAAATGGTTTTAAACGAATTGGTCTAGACGAATTGATATAGACGAATTGTATTTTAGACAAATTGTTTTAGACAAACTCGCCTGATCCCGTATCCGCATAGGAACAAATTTTGCCTCTTTGCCACTATCCCGGTAGGGTACCACGTCAACCCTTCCAAGGAAGGGTCAGAGTGAGTGGACTTTTGCTTGAATCAGGGAACCGTCTTAACCCTGGATAGGTACGCTCCTCGGACACCCCTTTAAGGGTATACTCGGACGCGCGCGACCCCGACGACAAAAAAAATTCTTGAAAAATCAGTTTTTGCAGTAACCTCCTTCATTCTTTTGCCAAAAAAAAACTACAATGAATGCTTAAAACAACTGTAAAGAGAAATACTACTCATCTGCAGAAAAACTATTTATTATAAATATTTTAAAAAATTAAGTAGAAAAAAAAAGACCTTACATAAAAATTCATAAAAAAATAGTTTATACATATATACACAAATCCTTTTAGGAATTGATTCTTGAATGTTTAGGACACATCTTGATGTATTTTGGATGAAGTCAGACCCATGGAGGTGAAGATCTGAAATGAGAAAAAAAGGGTAACTTTTTTTGGCCAAAAAATTTGTCCAAATTTCATGAATTTTTGTGGGTACCCAAATGAAATAGGAAGTGGCTAAATTTTTTAGGGAATAAACATATGTTATCCTAGAATAGAAATATGTAAAAAAATCTTCATTATTTTGTAAATTACATTTATATCAGGGGCCATATCTAAAGGTAATTTTTTGAGTACTTAGAAATTTCGTAAAAAAATACATATATTTAATATATAATATGATATTTATGCTGGTAAAAATATACCAAAATATCACAAATTCTATAGGGAACAAGAATATATATAGATAGGGCAACTTACGCTTCGGATATGTCCACAAAATGGCCGCCAACCACACTGACTCAGACTCCCTAATCTGCCACTTGAAATGTAGGAAGGGTATGTCAATTTCAAGGTGTTATTTACTAATCTAATTATTCTTGAATATGCATAAAAATTGTATGGTGGGTTGCTGGATAATTGTCGATTATTTTACGACTATAAAATTAAAATTCTGACCCCAAAAAATTTTTTTGAAGGGAAATAAAATCGAAAAAAAAAATGTAAAACAATATAATATTTTAGCTAAAAAAATTGATGATATTCAATCAAAAAAGAAGTAAACAAAATTTTCCGACAAATAAACATCTAGAGGAATCATTACTCTGTTATAGTTCCTTAGTACGTAGTAATTTTGAAAGATGGGAAAAAACGAAAAAGTGGCAATCGCAGGAAAATCGAACACATACCTATATATGCGCCATATCTGGCTAAAAATAAAGATAGGCATGGGTAGCCAGATCATCTAGAAACAATTTCCAACACTATAAAAATACAAGTTTTGCGACACCACTTGCCAATTCCTTACGGTAACATGACTAAGCAAAAGAATGCAAAACAAATAAAAAGGGGCACTCGCGGAAAAATGGCCAACATTCTAATATACGGCATTTCAGAAAATAAAAAAATTTCAGCCACGTACTAGGCAAACCATCAAGGCACATTTTCCGACAAATAAACATCTAAATGAATCATTACTCTGTGATAGTTCCTTAGTACGTAGTAATTTTGAAAGAAATGGGAAAAAACGAAAAAATGGCAATCACAGGAAAATCGAACGCATACCTATATATACGCCATATCTGGCTAAAAAAAAGATAGGCATGGGTAGCCAGATCATCCAGAAACACTTTCCAACACTATAAAAATATAAGTTTTGCGACACTACTTGCCAATTCCTTACGGTAACATGACTAAACAAAAAAATGCAAAACAAATAAAAAGGGGAACTTGCGGAAAAATGGCTAACATTCTAATATACGGCATTTCAGAAAAAAAAAATTCAGTCACGTGCTAGGCAAACCATCAAGGCACATTTTCCGACAAATAAACATCTAAATGAATCATTACTCTGTGATAGTTCCTTAGTACGTAGTAATTTTGAAAGAAATTGAAAAAAACGAAAAAATGGCAATCACAGGAAAATCGAACACATACCTATATATACGCTATATCTGGCTAAAAAAAAAAATAGGCATGGGTAGCCAGATCATCTAGAAACACTTTCCAACACTATAAAAATATAAGTTTTGCGACACTACTTGCCAATTCCTTACGGTAACATGACTAAGCAAAAAAATGCAAAACAAATAAAAAGGGGCACTCGCGGAAAAATGCCCAACATTCTAATATACGGCATCTCAGATAAAAAAAAAAGACATGCACGTGTTAGCCCAACCATCAAGGCACACTTTCTAACACATAAACATGAAAAAAAAATCAATAATATACGGCAATTCCTTACTACGTAGTAAATTTTTACAAATATTGAAAAAAAACAGAAATTGGCAACCGCAGTTAAATACCCAATATACCAATAACTACGTCGTATCTGACAAAAACAAAGTCACGCATGGGTAGCCAGATCATCTAGACATACTTTCCAACAATAAAAAAGCAAAAGTTTTACGACACTATTTGGCAATATCTTACGGAAAAATGACTTGGCAAAAAAATGAAAAAAAATGAAAAAGGGGCACTCGCGGTAAAATGCCCAACATTCTAATATACGGCATCTCAGATAAAAAAAAAAAGACATGCACGTGTTAGCCCAACCATCAAGGCACACTTTCTAACACATAAACATGAAAAAAAATCAATAGTATACGGCAATTCCTTACTACGTAGTAAATTTTTACAAACATTGGAAAAAAACAGAAATTGGCAACCGCAGTTAAATACCCAATATACCAATAACTACGTCGTATCTAACATAAACAAAGTCACGTATGGGTAGCCAGATCATCTAGACACACTTTCCAACACTAAAAAAGCAAAAGTTTTACGACACTTTTCGGCAATATCTTACGGAAAAATGACTTGGCAAAAAAATGATAAAAAAGGAAAAAGGGGCACTCGCGGTAAAATGGTCCTCGTGGTGATGAACGACATTTTAACTAAAAAAAAAATCATGCACATGGTAGCCAAACAATCCACCAAGACTTTCCACAACTGATAACCTATACAAGTTGCACCATTCTACGACAATTTCATAATACGTAATAACTTTGATAATTATGCAAATTACCTCAGAAGGGTAAACTCGGCCGCGTTCGACCCCGACACGTCTCAGAAATCGGGGAAGGAGTACAGCTACAGCAATGCACATCTGGACACTACTAGAGCGTGTAGGCGAGACACCTACTGCAGGTCGATCATCCACAAATTCAGTCACGGGGGGTGAGTCACGTGAGAAAAACCTGTTTTTTTTTGGCGCTCGGGGTCGCGGACGACCCACCGTACCTATCCAGGGTTAAAAGACATACCGTGATAAAAATATCCATATTTTAATCTTCATGCTCAGTACATTTCTAATAAAATGAGTGTGGGCGAATAAGACGCAGGGTTCACTATGAACTAGTTTATTAGAATTTAATAAACGTACATATCAGATCAACATATATAAAATTTATAAAACGTAGATGATATGCATCAAAGCATTAAGAAAAACAGTCAACAGAAAACATTGTTTCGTCTATTAGGAAACAGATTTGCCACTTCAAATGAATTATTAATAATAATGATATAGTTTGTCCATTGTTAATTTACACTAGCGTAAAAAATGCTTGGCACAAGTGTCCGCATTATGCTAAAGTTCACCGACGACAATGGAACAGTTCGTAAGGACACTTTCGTTGCCTATCGCTCAGTGTTTAGTAACACAGTGACTACACACGCACCCTCTTAATTAATCGCCCCAAATTAATTACACTGTTCCTCGCAGATTTAAAACAGAAGGTTAAAGAATTCTACCTGCTGCTACCACAGAATTCTTAAGTTGCTCCACTAGCTTCGCATAGTGCGTAAAGAACACCTTGGGTGAGTACCAGCCGGTGTACAAACAAGGATGTTCAAAGTCCATATAATTAAAGATATTTTATGGAAGGGGCAACTTTCCTCGGATCATGACTAACGGGTTTACTGTCTGGATTCGTTCTGTGAATAACACAGGTGAGTTTCGCCCTTAGTTATAGAAAACTTTGAACCCAGGGTTTCTCTTCTGAACAGCTGTCCTCCCATCAAGACTGAAGATCTATGAAGATAGACCTTAGGCCCTCCACTGGACATAGAGATGCATCTTCCTTCAGAGGGCAGATTCTCTAGGGACCCCACCTGTTGGTGGGTAGCTTGTTCTTGGCAAGAAACGTTGGGTCTGGAAATAGATTCAGTTCTCCCTCCAAGAACTGGACGTGGCCTTCCTCTCTAGAGAGAGCCACTATTTCACCAACTCTGGCCCCAAAAGCGAGTACAAGCAGAAATATGACTTAAAATTCAAGGCCCTCCAAGCGCATTCCTCATTGTTCATTATTTATACACAATGAAGAATCTTATCTACTGACCATGCAAAGGGTCCTTGGAGGCACTGAAGGGCTAAGCCTGGCATGGGCCTTTGTAGTTCATTAAGAACGTCGTTAGAAAGGTCGACCTGTAAGGCATATGGTATCTGTCTTGTCAAGGCAGACTTGAACAAATGAATTGTGTTGGCTGCTAAACCTTGCCCATGAAGGTGAATGAAGAATGATAAATAGGAATCTGTCTAGATTTCTTATGGTTTCTTCGCCTTGACAAGGAATATCTGTTTCTTCAATGAAGCCTCATAATGTCTTCTGGTTTCCTCCAAACGTCTGAACTGACTTTTAACACCGAATCTTTTTCTCATCCTTAAGGAGAGAAAATCATGAGATGTAGGTTCCGTGTTTTCTGTGATGAAGCGAAGACAGTCGACTTCTGTATTCGCTGAGACAGGGATGGATCCGGTAGCGGTACGAATTTTAGTCATAGTTCCAATGCCAGAGGGAACCACACGCTATTTGGCCACTTGTGGGCCACTATTGCTGCTTTCCCTTTGAATGATCTCAGCTTATCGAGGACCTTCGAAAGGAGGTTGTGCGGAGGGAACAGATAAATACCAGACCATCTGTTCCAGTCCAGGGACATAGCGTCCACTGCCTCCGCTAGCGGATCCTCGTATGGGGACACGAAACGATAAATTTTCTTGTTGTCTTTCGTCACAAAGAGGTCTATCTGCAGCTCTTGGACTTGACTCGAGATGAAGGAGAACGATCCTGCATCAAGCGACCATTCTGACTCTATAGGTGTAAACCTGGATAGAGCATCGGCTGTCATATTGCGGAACCCTTGAATGTGAACTGCCGACAGGTGCCATTTCTTCCTTTCCGCCAAATGGAATATGGCCAACATCACTTGGTTGATTTGAGGTGACCTCGACCCTTGTCGATTCAGGCATCTCGCTACCACCTCGCTGTCTAGAACCAGTCTTATGTGGGTCGAGTGGCGAGGAGAAACTTTCTTTAGTGTCAGAAGTACTGCCATGGCTTCTAGAAAGTTAATGTGAAATGACTTGAAAAGATTGGACCAAGCTCCTTGGACTCTCATCTGATGAGAGGGACCTCACCAGCCTTCCTTCGAAGCGTCTGTGTGGATAGTTAATGACGGGGGAGGAGGTTGAAGAAGTATTGATTTCTTCAATTGTTTGGCATTGGACCACGGCTTGAGAAGCGTTTGCAGTCGAGTCGGTAGTGATCTTATTAGATCTCTTCGCGCATTTGATGCGTATTTTCTCCAGACTCCTGTTGCATCCATAAGCTGTGCTCTTACCACTGGATCTGTTATCGAAGCAAACTGTAGAGAGCCCAGCACTCTCTCCTGTTTGCGTCTTGATATCCGTTTGGATTTCAATAGTCTCTTGACAGATCCTGCTATTTCTTTCCTCTTTTTACTAGGAATGGAAAGTCAATGTGACTCCAAATTCCAGTGGATTCCCAACCACTGAAATTTTTGAGCTGGAGAAAGTCGAGACTTTTTGATGTTGATCTTGAATCCCAGATGTTCCAGGAACTGGATCACTATCTTAGAAGCTTGCATGCATTCTGTCCAGGATGCTGCCCACACCAGCCAGTCGTCCAAGTAGGCCACTACTTGGACCCCCAATAGGCATAATTGATGGACGGCTGTGTTCGTGAGCTTCGTGAAAATCCTTGGCGCTATGTTTAGCCTGAAAGGCATGGCTCTGAACGCGTAAAGTTCTCTATATAACTTGAAGCCTAGGTAGGAGGAGAGGTGACGATTAATTGGAACGTGCCAATAATCGTCAGACATGTCTATAGAGACAGCATACGCCGTTCTGGGGAGTAGGGTCCTTATGTGCTGAAGCGTGAGCATTCTGAACTTGTAGTTCACTATGAACTTGTTGAGTGGCGACAAGTCTAGAATGACTTTGAGTTTTTCTGAGTCCTTCTTTGGAACACAAAACAGCCTTCCTTGGAATTTCATGGACTTTACTTTACAGATTACTCTTTTGACTAGGAGTTCTAGAACATATTCTTCCAGAACGGGGGATGAGTGTTGGAAGAATTGAGGAAATTGAGGTGGAGGACTGCTCGAGCTCCAACCTAGTCCATTTTTAATTAGGATGTGGGCCCAGGGATCGAAGGTCCAGCAATCCCTAAATAGCTGTAGTCTCCCTCCTACTGGAAGTATCCTACTTCTGCTGTTGTGGACCTGAGGCCTTGCCTCCTTGACCGCATCCTCCCCTGGATCCCCTGCCTCTTGAAGGGCGTCTAGAAGAACCTCTGGCTGTTCCTCTAGCTCTCGAACGAAAGGAAGGAGTCTGCTATTTGAAGGCTGGGTTAAAAGCTGGCGGCTGTGTCGCCACTTGTTGAGGTACCAGCTGGTACGTGGTTGGAGGTTGTGCCACTATCTGAGGCACCGCGGTCACAGGAAGTTGTTGTTGATGTTGCTGTCGGTAGGGTTTAGCCAGCCAAGAGGAGGGCCTAGGCCTTTTTGTCTTCCTCTTAGGTTGGGGACCTTCATCCGGAGAAGACTTTCTCTTAAGATCTAAGCCCCACTTTTTGAGAAGGTTCCTATTCTCAGTGGCGGCCTTGTCTACTACCTCTTTAACCACTTCATGGGGAAAGAGGTCTTTACCCCAAATACGAGAGGAGATCAGTTTCCTCGGTTCGTACCTCACCGCAGCCGAGGCGAACACGAACTCTCTACAGGCTCTCCTAGCTTTAATAAAGCTATAGAGATCCTTCGTAACTGTGGCCATATGGGTTTTGGCTACAACCATGAACATGTCCTGGTTCTTGGGGTCACTTGCCATCGTTTCTAGTGTCGTTTGCAATGACATCGATGCCGCAAGTCTTTCTTTTGTCTCTTGCTCTGTGCGCAAGAGAACCTCCGACAGTTCTGGAAGTTCCTCACCGAACTGGCGTTCAGCAATATCAGATTCCATCTTGCCGACTGAGAGGGTAAGGTGTACGTCCTTCCAGTCTTCTTGGTACAAGGGCAAGGTCAGATATAACAGCTTGCACTCCTCCAAGGAGGGGCACGGTTTTCCCTGCCTTCACCGCCTTTAAGGCTGCCTTATATCCCTTTTCCAGGAAGGGAAAGGCTCTGGTATGAGAGGCCACAAAGGAGGGAAGCTTCTTACTCAAGGCGGGCACTTTTGAGTTAGCGAAGCCCCTCTCTTTCATCGAGCTCGCTAGTAACGTCTGAGCTTTACTTTGGTAAAAAACTATGACCTCCTTCGGCTCCGTCTCCTCCTTTGAGGCTGGCTCCTTCCTAAGACGGACATAGCAGTCCGAATAAGAATCTTTGTTGGGCCAAAATTCCACTACTTCCAGGGGATTGGCTCCCAACTTTTCTGAGATCACGATCTTTCCGGTTGTCATTGTCATGTGTTCGGCATACCTCCAACGATTAGTATCCGAGCACAAAGGAAGATCCTTCACGCTGAGCCGCTTCTGGGGCCCACATGATGCTGCAAGTCTATGTATCTCCAGTTTCATTGCAGCTTCCTTCTCATCATTCTTCCTTTGAATTTGTTGGATCATCTCAACAATGGAAGAAAGAGTCCTTCCCTGTTCATCTGGGATAGCAGACAATGTAGAAGGAATAGGTTCTGGGTCCGGAACCGATGTAACCGACACTTCGTCGATTTCTTCCTCTTCTGCTTGAGGAGCCTGGAACAGTTCCTCCTCCTGACCTTCCCCTAGAAGGTCCTTCTCAGTAGAATCCGACACCTCCGATATCCTATCGTCCAATTGGATGTCTTGAAGGGCGGCCGAGACTTCAGAATCTATCGGATTCTGGGCAGTTGGTATCTCCACCTGAGGCTGGGGGATGATTGCATCAGCCGATGCTTTAGGGAAAAGGTAGGCCCTCATCTTCTCATTTGGAAGGTAGGGGCCTGAGATGTTTTTCTGAAAACTCCTCACCCAGGATCGTAACATTTCACTGGCAGCATCCCTCGACTCCGTCGACTTAGGGTCGTCAAAAGCCTCGGTAATCAGGTTAGAACAAACTGTACAAACCCGGGGGTCCCAATAGTGGAGATCACCTCTGGAGGCTGTGCATGGTGCGGGCCTCCTGCAAAGTTGATGTCCACAGAAGTTCTTACTGCGGACATTACAGAACACACTCCCGCACTTCGGATGGTCCTCCTGTAAAGAGAAGAAAAATCCATGAGTATCAAATGAAGGCTTTCTTTTATATTGAGACATTTAGCTTATATAGAAAAGCTATAAAATTAAGAAGGAAAGACACATACTTGTATTTCCTGTCCAGTCAATTGCTGAAACCTCCCGAGATATTAAAACTAAGGTTAATTCTATTCTAGAATACCTTATGTAATTTCCTAAACGGAAATTTAAGGTGTAGTTCACACCTTGAGTTAAAGTTTTAATATACAGGATAGAAAAAATACAGAAAGAACTTACTTTCTATATATTGTACGGTCTCAACAAAAGGCTATACAAGATAACATTATGTATGATGAAGAACTTTAGTGTTATCAGAAGCTCTGTACAGCAGTTTCTGCTAATGCAGTGTGTACTACACTACAAATATAGCAACTACTGTACATCGCATGCTGTTGTGCCGGGTAGCACGCGCCGGTACGTGCCGGCGTGCATCTGCACGTGCCGGCCGGCATCTAGCCCTGTATAGTTCAAAGATATACTATCTTTAACTAATAGGCGGCTGCCCACTAATTCGCGACTCTGTGCCGGCCGGCAATCATTGCCAGCCGACGGCTGAAAACACTAATACCCGGCTGCCGGCCGCTAATCGTAGTGGCCAGCAGATTCGGGCTGTGTTTCCAATGCCGTCAGGCAAGGGTAATAATACCCATGCCCGCCGACAGCAGCCAAGAACCAGAGAACCTCCACCTTCCATCCAGAAAGAGTGAACTTATGGAAGGGGAGAATGTAACATTCAGGCTTCCAAAGAATCCATAGCCTGCCGGGCTCTACCGACAGACATGGAAGGGAGACCAAGGGAGGTCTGAGGTTCACTCTGCAAGGAACAAAGGGTCTCTGCCGGCTAACACATAATGACAGCCGGCAGAGAGCTGAGCCGGTCCTCCATCCTAACCTACACTAGGTACGAAAGTAGGACTGCGGCCAAAGGGAAAATAAAAGAAAGAGAGGTGGGTGAGGGATAATGGTCCTATAAACTTCGTTCTAGCAAGAGACACACTCAGCAGTTAGGGAAGCTCATCCTAACCTAGAGTTGTCTATTAGGGAGGAAGACTGGCAATACTTGCTATCCTCCTCCCAAGCAGAACAAAGTTAGGTGAAGTTATTTCGCCGGGCAACAGAGAAAACTCATTCTCCAGCCCGAGAAAAACAACACAATAGTCTGCTAGGCCACTAGAGGAAGGAATCATCCTTACGGAATCCTTCCAACATGGACTAGGGAAGCAAAGTTTCCTGTGTCCGCCCCTAACCTAGCAAAGGAGACTCTTTCTCTATGCTTGGAAGATGCAGACCACAGACTAGAAATTCTGATGTTCTGCCCTAACCCAAAAAACCAGTTACTCTGGTTATCAGGTCAGGACAGACATATCCTAGAATAGTTATACCTGAATTTTTGGGCTCAAGCCATGTCGTCCTGATGGAAGTTCCTTAAAGGCAGCTTCCTAGGGTATATTACAACTACGGCGATATTCCAAGAGAATTTACCTTCAGGTACCCAGAATTCTAACTCCTGGAGCGAGTATCCCTAAAAAGACCTTAGGGATATCGTAAATATCAGTGGACGTATTCTTGACACGCCTCATAGCAATCTATACCCCGAATAGAGTTAACACTTCGTAGGGGTCAAATGGCAAGAAAACGAAAACGATAAGAAAGGGGGGAGCCGTTCGTAAGGCATCTCTCCTCCCCGTTTCGAAAGCGTGCCCTGCGCCGCTCACGGCGCCATCTGTATTCCTTTTTGCGTAGCTCTACGACTCGGTGTTTCGTTCCCTGTTTTCTACCTAATCTTGGAATTTCTCTTGTGATAATGCTTTCTCCAACTTCTTCTGCCTCGGATAAGTTGAGTATTATTTCCTTTATGTATAAATGTAGGCTCTTGGTTAAAATTAAAGTAATTAAAAGAGTTATCTTTGATACAAGAGCTGTTGCCTGCTGGAGGCATCATGGATGCTGTCGCTCGCTAGAATAGGAATTATTTGTTAGCAAGAGCGACGTTCCCAGCCCCTTTGCGCTTAAATATTAGCTACTTAGCTTATTTAGGAATTCTGTTATGATGCGTTAGTAGTGTGCCTGGCGAAGTTTTGCCTAGGCTGCCAACACTAGTATTCGTAGGCTAGCGGTTGGCCTATGTACTTCCTGCATGATAATTAGTCTTCCAAGTGTGATTTTATTGTTTTAAGCGTTAGGCAACGTTATACATATTAGCCCTTTTTCGAGTACTTTCCAAGATAGTATTGGTGGGAGTTTCGGTGAATTAGGTAATCGATTCTCTTAGTGCCTAGGCTAGGTTGTCTTAGGTCATTATAATATTATCTGTGTCCCCGTTTGCTCCCTTCTCTTCGGGGAAGGGGCAAACCCTTTCCCTCTGTTTAAGCCTTAGGCTTAACTCTAGTGGTTTGTTTGAATTAATTTTCAAATATATCTATGCTGGAGTAGTACTGTACCTTCCCGTTCCATCTGAATTGGTTCAGAGGGGGACAGTACAACAGTGTTTAGTCTGAGCCCGGGTTTGTCTGGCATGGGGCAGAGTCTCCCTTGCTGATTGACTCGGGCATTAAGGGTTATCACCTTGGTCCACCTTGTTGGGTTCCAGTAGTGATCCCTTCACTCGGTGACTCATCAGACTGTCCTCTTGCCGTTCCGGTCTCGGGATATGTTCCCTTTCCTGGAAGAGCAATTCCTTCCTTGCCGTGGTTTTAGGGAGGCAGCCAGTAGTGCCGGCCTCCCTCTCGGGTCTTTCTCTGACTGAGATGAACTGTCTTAGTTGGGAATGACCCTTAACCAAGGCAAGGTTGGATAGGACCCTCTGTCCTTCCCTTCTATTTTCCGTTCCTTGTGTCAGTCGTCCGCATCCTTACCTAGCCTAGGTTAGGATGAGGAACTGACGTGGTCTCCTGTCGGCCGGCAGAGTGGGCCGACCGGCAGAGACCATTCCTTCGAGTGCTGCCCGGTCCTTTCTTGGTCCCTCCATCGCTGCCGTCTGTAGATTCAGTAGGCAGCGGTTAGGAAGCTTGACTTAGTGTCTCCCCTTCCTTTCGGCACTCTTTCGGGTGCCGGGCTCAGAGACTCATAGTCTCTTAACCCGGCACTCATTCTGTTGTCTTCGTATGTGTTGTCCTTGCCGTCTGCCGGCCTACAGGCCGGCCTTCGGTGGGGAGGGGTGTTCTCCAGTTCTCTTGCTGTCGGTCGGCGATGGTTATATACCTTTGCCGGCCGGTCTCTTGCTCATCTGCCGGCCACTACAAGTGGGGCCGGCAGCCGAGCGCTGCCTAGTGTGGGGGCCAGCCGGCAGGGTTTGTTTACTGCTGCCGGCCGGCCTGCGACACTGCCCAGTCAGCCGGCCACTAAGAATGATGGCCGGCAACGCAGTGCAAACCGGGTGGCTGCGGACCGGCAACCACTGCCGGCCGGTTCAGGCATGGGATCTGGAGTTCTCCCCAATAAGGGTGATCTGATGTTGTGTACTTGAGATCTACCTTTCGAAAAACGGGGAGGGGGGTTGCTGACCGGCAATAGCCGGCTGGCACACCACCCTCAGGTACTGTATCAGTCCTCTCTTGGTGGTATATTCAACCAAAGGAGTTCATGATGTAGTAGGTTACAACACTGTCTTTTCTATCTTACTTGTGTTACTGGTGCAATCACTTGGTGTCGCCTTACAAGGATAAAAGATAATTCTTTTATCCCTGGCCGGAATGGTAATATTTTACCTTAGGTGTGAGCTACACCTAATTTCCTTTGGAAATACGTTCTCTGGTTATTCTAGTAAAGACTAACTATGTGACTTTGGCTAGTGGGCTTCCACAGGTGTTTGTGTGGGTTTCACAAGTAGGTGTCTTTCCCTTATTCTTGTTGAATACTCATTTGTTACATGTAAATTGAAATTCACTTGATATTCATGGAAATTTTTCTTCTTTTACAGGAGGAGCATCCGAAGTGTGATAGTGTCTTCTGCAATGTCCGCAGTAAGAACTTTTGCGGACATGTCTCGTGTAGGAGGCACGCGGCTTGTGCAGCCTCCAATGATGACCATCGTTACTGGGATCCGCAGGTATGTGCTGTATGTACTTACCTGCTATCAGAGGCTTTTGAATCCCCTAGGTCGGCGGAGTCAAGAGATGCAGCGAGGGAGAGGCTTCGCTTATGAGTAAGGGGTTTTCAGAAAAACACCACTGGACCTTATCTTCCTAACGAGAAGATGAGGGCATACCTTTTTCCCAAGGCTTCCCCTGATGCTGTTGCTCCCCAGCCTCGGCCGGAGATCCCTCTGGTCCAGATTCCAGTGGAGGAGGATGTCGCTGATGCCATGCAGGACATCCAGTTGGACGACAAGATGTCCGACTTGTCCGATCGTGCGGAGCAGGATCACCTCGCAGAGGGCGAGGAGGAGGATCGAGATCCTATTGCCGTGGAGGAAGAGGTTCCCGTATCATCAGACGTGCCGGTTCAGGTCTCTGAACCTATCCCCTCTACCTCGTCCGCTCTTCCAGCAGAGCTAGGACAGGCTCTCTCTTCCATCGTTGGTATGATCCAACAGATGCAGAGGGAGAATAATCAGAAGGCCGCTACTTTGGAGCTCCAGATGCAGAAGATCACAGCATCACGTGGACCTCCAAAGAAGCTCAACGTTAAGGACCTTCCTCTGTGCTCGGATGCCAACCCGTGGAGATATGCCGAG
Organism: Palaemon carinicauda; assembly: GCF_036898095.1. NCBI lineage: Eukaryota > Metazoa > Arthropoda > Malacostraca > Decapoda > Palaemonidae > Palaemon > Palaemon carinicauda. The sequence goes on from NC_090737.1 coordinate 77,683,602, forward strand.
CACATGCCGATGACGATTGGGAAGATCGTCATGTCGGAGAAACTGGGCTCAGTTCCCCTTGAGGAGGTGGAATTCTGGCCCAGTAGAGGGGCCTACCCGGACTGTTATGTCCGTTTGAAGAAGGAGCCGGCCTCGAAGGAGGAGACGGAACCAAAGGAGGTGATTATCCTGGATCACTCCAAGGCTCAAGCCACTTTAACAGCTGCTTTAAAGGAGAGGGTGTTCTCAAACTCAAATTTTGCCGCTTTGAGTAAGAAGCACCCCTCCTTTGTATCCTCCCCGGCTAGGGCCTTCCCCTTTATGCAAAAGGGGTTTGCGGCCGTCATGAAGGCGGTTGAAGCTGGCAAGCCGTGTCCGTCTTTGGAGGAATGTAAACCTCTATCGTTGGCATTGCCGCTGGACAATAAGGACTGGAAGGAGGTGCACCTTACTTTCTCGGTTGGGAAGTTGGACGCCGACATTGCAGGTCAGCAGTTCGGCGAAAACCTTCCCAAGTTGTCGGAATTCCTTCTACGGAGGGAATTGGACACAAAGGAGCGCCTGGCAGCCTCGATGTCTCTCCAGACCAACATGGAGACGATGGCTAGCGACCCCAAGATGCCAGAGATGTTCATGGTAATGGCCAAAATTCATCTGGCCACAGTAACCAAGGACCTCTATTGCTTTGTCAAAGCAAGGAGGGCCTGTAGGGAGTTTGTGTTCGCCTCGGCCATAGTGAGGCATGAACCCAAGAGGCTAATTTCATCCAGCATCTGGGGTAAAGATCTCTTTCCCAAGGACGTGGTCAAAGAGATCGTGGACAAGGCAGCCACTGAGAACCGCAATCTTCTCCTGAAGTGGGGCCTGTCCCTTAAGAGGAAGTCTTCTCCGGATGAGGGCCCTCAGCCGAAAGGAAAGGCGAAGAAGTCAAGGTTTTCCTCCCGTCCAGCCAAGTCCTTCAAACCGCAAAGACAACAGCAGCAGCAGCCAGCTTTGCCTCCGGTACCACAACTGGTAGCCCAGACCCCGACCACCTTCCAATGGGTACCCCAAGCCATGTCATCAGCTTCCCCGGCATTCAATCCCGTGTTCGAGGGACAGTCAACCACGTTTCGTGCAAGACCCAGAGGAGCAGCTAGAGGGTCATCAAGACGCCCCTCTAGGGGACGAGGATTCAGAGGTGGTCGCGGCCAGGGAGGCAAGACTGCAGGGCAGTCAAAGTGAAGTGTCGCCGGTAGGTGGGAGACTTCAGTATTTCCGGGATCGCTGGACCTTCGATCCCTGGGCCCACAGCCTTCTCAAAAATGGACTGGGTTGGAGTTGGTACAGTACTCCGCCCCAGTGCCCTCAATTTTTCCAACACTCCACCCCCGTTTTGGAGGAGTACATCCAAGATCTGTTGGAGAAAAAGGTGATCAGGAGGGTAAAGTCCATCAAGTTCCAAGGGAGGCTGTTTTGTGTTCCCAAGAAAGACTCGGGGAAACTCAGAGTCATTCTGGACTTGTCACCACTCAACAAGTTCATAGTGAACCACAAGTTCAAGATGTTAACGTTACAACATATAAGGGCCTTACTGCCCAAGAGGGCATATACCGTCTCCATCGATTTGTCAGACGCATATTGGCACGTTCCAATAAGTCGCCGTCTCTCCCCCTACCTAGGATTCAAGCTACAACAAAAACTTTATGCTTTCAGGGCGATGCCCTTCGGACTAAACATAGCCCCAAGGATCTTTACGAAGCTTGCGAGCGCAGCTCTCAAACAGTTACGCCTAAAAGGGTTCCAGGTAGTAGCCTACCTGGACGATTGGTTGGTGTGGGCAGCATCCAGAGCAGAATGCTTGCAAGCTTCCCTACAAGTGATTCAGTTCCTGGAATATCTAGGCTTCATGATCAACAGAAAGAAGTCTCGTCTTTCTCCAGCTCAGAGGTTCCAGTGGTTGGGAATTCACTGGGATCTAGTGTCACACCGTCTTTCCATCCCGATGTCAGAGAGGAAGGAAATAGCGGGGTCTGTCAGGAGACTTCTAGGTTCCGAGAGGATATCAAGACGCGAACAAGAGAGGGTTTTGGGCTCTCTTCAGTTTGCATCAGTAACAGACTCAGTGCTAAGAGCACAGCTAAAAGATGCAGCGGGAGTATGGAGAACCTTTGCATCGAAAGAGCGAAGGGACTTGAAGAGACCGGTCCCACTTCGACTACGTTCTCTTCTCAGACCGTGGTCTCAAGCCAGTCGTCTAAAGAGGTCTCTACCTCTTCAGCCACCCCCCCCCGTCAGTGACAATCCACACAGACGCCTCAAAGGTAGGGTGGGGGGGTCACTCCCATCGGAAAAAAGTGCAAGGGACCTGGTCCAACCTATTTGGGACCTTTCACATAAACTTTCTAGAAGCTATGGCAGTGCTTCTTACCCTGAAGAAAGTATCCCCACGTCACTCGATCCATGTAAGGTTGGTACTGGACAGCGAGGTGGTAGTGAAATGTCTGAATCGGCGGGGATCGAGATCCCCACCTCTCAACCAGGTAATGTTAGCCATATTCCAACTGGCGGAGAAGAAGAAGTGGCACCTGTCAGCAGTTCACCTTCAAGGAGTCCGGAATGTGACCGCGGACGCTCTATCCAGGGTTACACCGATAGAGTCAGAATGGTCCCTAGACGCAGGATCATTCTCTTTCATCTTGAGACAAGTCCCAGAACTGCAGTTAGACCTCTTCGCGACGAAGGACAACAAGAAGCTGCCGAAATATGTGTCCCCATACGTGGACCCCTTGGCAGAAGCAATAGATGCGATGTCCCTCGATTGGAACAGATGGTCCAGGATCTACCTGTTTCCCCCTCACAACCTGATGTTGAGGGTCCTCAACAAACTGAGATCCTTCAAGGGAGTAGCAGCAATAGTGGCCCACAAGTGGCTGAACAGTGTATGGTTCCCTCTAGCTCTGGAACTACGACTGTAGTTTCTACCACTCCCGGACCCAGTTCTGTCCCAGCAAGTCCAGAAGTCGACTGTCTACGCTTCATTACAGAAAACCCGAACCCTGCAGCTCATGATTTTCTCTCCCTAGCGGTGAAGAAACGGTTCGGAATCTCGAAAGATAGCATCGACTTCCTGGAAGAATACAAGTGTAAGTCTACTAGGAGGCAGTACGAATCTGCATGGAAGAAATGGGTAGCCTTTGTCAAAGATAAGAACCCGCACGAGATCTCTACGGAGTTCTGCCTATCCTTCTTCATTCACCTCCACGGACAGGGGCTGGCGGCTAACACAATTTCTACATGTAAGTCAGCTCTAACAAGACCCATTCTATATGCCTTCCAGGTAGACCTCGCTAACGAGATGTTTAATAAGATCCCAAAGGCCTGTGCTAGGCTTAGACCATCAGCTCCTCCAAAGCCTATTTCGTGGTCGTTAGACAAAGTCCTTCATTTTGCCTCATTACTAGATAATGAGGAATGTGCGTTGAAGGACCTGACTCAAAAAGTGATCTTCCTTTTTGCCCTTGCTTCTGGGGCCAGAGTTAGTGAGATTGTGGCCCTCTCGAGAGAGGAGGGCCGAGTTCAGTTCCTGGATGGGGGAGAACTGAACCTGTTTCCGGACCCTACGTTTCTCGCTAAGAACGAGTTGCCCACCAACAGGTGGGGTCCCTGGAGAATCTGCCCTCTGAAAGAAGATGCATCTCTATGTCCCGTAGAATGCCTAAAGGTCTATCTTCGTAGAACTTCAGACTTCCATGGGGGCCAACTATTCAGAGGAGAAACATCGGGCTCGAATTTATCTTTAAATCAGCTTAGGGCGAAAATTACATATTTTATTCGCAGAGCGGATCCTGACAGTTCACCCGCAGGTCATGATCCGAGGAAAGTTGCTTCATCCTTAAACTTCTTTAACTTTATGGATTTTGAACACCTTCGTTCATACACTGGCTGGAAGTCTTCCAGGGTATTCTTTCGCCACTATGCTAAGCAAGTGGAGCAGCTAAAGAGGTCTGTGGTAGCAGTTGGTTGCGTCGTTAACCCTGCTGTTTAACTCTGCGAGGAACAGCGGAATCATTTGGGACTTTGATTCTTGGGTGAGTGGTCAGTTATATGCGTTGATATAACTGGTAGTGAAGGCTCTGAGAGCCCACAGTGACTGTTCCAACGTTATGGTGATGGTAGCACAAGTACAGACAGGTGTGCCAAGCGTTTGCTAACGCTATTGTCAGCAAAGTAGTAACATGGACGTTAAGTTTGATACCGGGGTATGTGCAAGTGACATATATGTTTTCTTTCAGATAACCATTCATCCATGCACTACAGTACTTGTGTAAATTGTTGGTCATCCACCTAGCATATGTACATATTTATGGTGACCATGTCTATTTATTGTTTCTCAATAAACTTGTTCTCGGGAACCTTGCGTCTCCTTCACCTATTTTGATTTCATATTAATTTTTGAGCATTTAGCCTATGTATAATAATCGGGGATATCTATAATAGCCTATTCCTTAATGCAAAGCCTTGTTACACTGGTTTATACTTTCCTTAGCATAAAGGACTCCACCCCTTTCTGAGGACGGTGGTAGCAGCAAGTTTAATCCTACGCAGATATAACCTTTTGTCTAATTTTACTTCGACCAGGGTGCTGGTCGGGACTTTTCCTTTGGATACTGTAGTCCCGTAAGACTTCGCTTTACTTCATATAGAGTGAGACCACTATATGGTACTGGCTGGCGAGTGATTCATACATAGGTATATGTACTCTTCGTTCGTTTCTAGAGTCTAGTAGGACTCCTCCCTGTAGGGGGCAGGAAGCGCTTTCATGGCTTATGATTAGTGAAAAGATGTATAACGGTAACATCTTAGGTCTGTCAGTCGAGTTGACTAAGAAACATTCTTGAGGAGTACGGCACGTATTGAGAATCCACAGATACAGTAATGCTCTGGTATACTTCCATCAGGACGACATGGCTTGAGCCCAAAAAACGGATTTTGAGCGAAGCGAAAAATCTATTTTTGGGTAAGATAGCCATGTCGTCCTGATGGACCCGCCCTGCTCCTTTTCAAAAAAAAAAAAAAAAAATAAAGAGTGAAAAGGATTGTAGGACCCCTCCCTACATACAGTATCTGTAGCACCTCGTGTATCGCTACAAGGAATACAGATGGCGCCGTGAGCGGCGCAGGGCACGCTTTCGAAACGGGGAGGAGAGATGCCTTACGAACGGCTCCCCCCTTTCTTATCGTTTTCGTTTTCTTGCCATTTGACCCCTACGAAGTGTTAACTCTATTCGGGGTATAGATTGCTATGAGGCGTGTCAAAAATACGTCCACTGATATTTACGATATCCCTAAGGTCTTTTTAGGGATACTCGCTCCAGGAGTTAGAATTCTGGGTACCTGAAGGCAAATTCTCTGGGAATATCGCCGTAGTTGTAATATACCCTAGGAAGCTGCCTTTAAGGAACTTCCATCAGGACGACATGGCTATCTTACCCAAAAATAGATTTTTCGCTTCGCTCAAAATCCGTTTATTATACAGATAGAACCACTAGGATTAAGCCGAAGGCTTACAGAGGGAGAGAGAAATTAAACTTAGCCTCCGGAGGAGAAAAGAACAATCGGGGATGTGCGAAAGTATACTACTGTACTTAGATTACTATACTATGTAAGGTGAGAATCAATTACCTAACCGAAACTCTCTCGTATACAATCTTGAAAAAAAAAACATTCAATAATAACTTACATGTATAAAATATTTGCCTATAGCTTCAACAATATAACACTCGGAAAAAGCTTATACTAGGGCCAGACGCCTAGGCTACTAAGCCTCGTGAAGGGCAAGATCAGTACCTCGACCCTTGTCGAAATCACCCAACTAAAAACTGACGGAATAATATAAGCATTCCTAGAGGAGCTAAATAGCTAGATTATTAAAGCATAACAAACCGGGAACGTTGCTCTAACTAACTAAATGACCCATAGATAGAGAGCGATAGCATCCAGGATGCCTCCGGTAGGCAACAGCTCTTGTTTACGTTAATATCACTATTGATTTAATTTAAAACGACAAGAGCTTACACTTATACATAGTAAAGATAATACTCAACTTTCCAGAGGCAAAAGAGGTCTGAGAAGTCATTAAAATGTTGAATAAAATCCAAAATAACCAGAGAACACAAGGGAAAACACCGAGTAGTAGAGCTACACGAAAAGGAATAAAGAGGGCGCTACCGCCTTCATCAGATACACACTGGAAACAGAATAGGTGAGATGCCTTATGAGCGGCTCTCTTTTCATTCTTGTTTCAGATTCTTGTCACTGTAACCTCTCGAAGCGTTAATACTGTTCGGGGTGAAGATAGGTATGTGACATGTCAAGAATACGTCCTCTGATATTATGCGATATCCCTGTGAGATTATTTAGGGATATTCGCTCCAGGAGTTAGAATTCTGGATACCTTAAGGTAATATTCTCTGGGAATATCACTGTAGTCAAATATACCCTAGAAAACTACCTATTAGGAACTTCCACCAGGACGACATGGCCTGAGCCCAAATGTATATATATATATATATATATATATATATATATATATATATATATATATATATATATATATATATATATGTATGTATGTATATAATATCTCTCTCTCTCTCTCTCTGTATATATAAATATATATATATATATATATATATATATATATATATATATATATATATATATATATATATATATATATATATATATATATATATATATATATATATATATATATATATATCTATATATATATATATATATATATATATATATATATATATATATATATATATATATGATAAATTTTGCACATTTTTACGTGTTTTTTTCATATTCAAAAAGGCCATATATATTTTGATATATTAATGTCTGGATTCTCTTAACGACCTCGGGATCAGAGCCCCAGGCGAAATCTCACAAAGACAAGAGCTTGGCTCCGGCCGGGAATCGAACCCTGGTCGGCAGGCTTATATAGACAGTGACTAACCCATTCGGCCATATATGGCTTATTTGAATATATATATATATATATATATATATATATATATATATATATATATATATATATATATATATATATATATATATATATATATATATATATATATATATATATATATATGTGTGTATAACGGATTTTGAGCGAAGCGAAAAATCTATTTTTGGGTGAGATAGCCATGACGTCCTGATGGAAGGTTCCTTTTGGTAGCTTCCTTGGGTATATTAACTACAAGGATATTCCCAGAGAATTAAATCACAGGTTATCACAGAATTCTTACTTCTGGTGCGAGTATCCTAAAGGTTTCCCTTTAACCCTGGAACGGTACGGTGGGTCGTCCGCGACCCCGAGCGTCAAAACAAAAGAGGTTTTTCTCACGTGACTCACCCCCGTGACTGAATTTGTGGGTGATCGACCTGCAGTTGGTGTCTCGCCTACACGCTCTAGTAGTGTCCAGATGTGCATCGCTGTAGCTGTACTCCTTCCCAGATTTCTGAGACGCATCGGGGTCGAGTGCGACCGAGTTTACCCTTCTGAGGTAATTTGCATAATTATCAAAGTTATTACGTATTATGAAATTGCCGTAGAATGGTGCAACTTGTATAGGTTATCAGTTGTGGAAAGTCTTGGTGGATTATTTGGCTACCATGTGCATGACTTTTTTTTAGTTGAAATGTCGTTCATCACCACGAGGACCATTTTACCGTGAGTGCCCCTTTTTCATTTTTTTTTTCATTTTTTGGCCAAGTCATTTTTCCGTAAGAAATTGCCAAATAGTATCGCAAAACTTTTGCTTTTTTAGTGTTGGAAAGTGTGTCTAGATGATCTGGCTACCCATGCGTGACTTTGTTTTTGTCAGATACGCCATAGATATTGGTATTTGGGGTATTTAACTGCGGTTGCCAATTTCTGTTTTTTTTCAATATTTGTAAAAATTTACTACGTAGTAAGGAATTGCCGTATATTATTGATTTTTTTTCATGTTTATGTGTTAGAAAGTGTGCCTTGATGGTTGGGCTAACACGTGCATGTCTTTTTTTTATCTGAGATGCCAAATATTAGAATGTTGGGCATTTTTCCGCGATTATTTGTTTTGCATTTTTTTGCTTAGTCATGTTACCGTAAGGAATTGGCAAGTAATGTCGCAAAACTTATATTTTTATAGTGTTGGAAAGTGTTTCTAGATGATCTGGCTACCCATGCCTATCTTTTTTTTACCCAGATATAGCGTATATATAGGTATGTGTTCGATTTTCCTGTGATTGCCATTTTTTCGTTTTTTCCCATTTCTTTCAAAATTACTACGTAATAAGGAACTATCACAGAGTAATGATTCATTTAGATGTTTATTTGTCGGAAAATGTGCCTTGATGGTTTGCCTAGCACGTGGCTGATTTTTTTTTTTCTGAAATGCGTATAATAAAATGTTGGCCATTTTTCCGTGAGTGCCCCTTTTTATTTGTTTTGCATTTTTTTGCTTAGTCATGTTACCGTAAGGAATTGGCAAGTAGTGTCGCAAAACTTATAATTTTATAGTGTTGGAAAGTGTTTCTAGATGATCTGGCTACCCATGCCTATCTTTTTTTTTTTAGCCAGATATGGCGTATATATAGGTATGTGTTCGATTTTCCTGTGATGGCCATTTTTTCGTTTTTTCCCATTTCTTTCAAAATTACTACGTACTAAGGAACTATCACAGAGTAATGATTCATTTAGATGTTTATTTGTCGGAAAATGTGCCTTGATGGTTTGCCTAGCACGTGGCTGAATTTTTTATTTTCTGAAATGCCGTATATTAGAATGTTGGGCATTTTTCCGCGAGTGCCCCTTTTTATTTGTTTTGCATTTTTTTGCTTAGTCATGTTACCGTAAGGAATTGGCAAGTAGTGTCGCAAAATTTATATTTTTATAGTGTTGGAAAGTGTTTCTAGATGATCTGGCTACCCATGCCTATCTTTTTTTTTAGCCAGATATGGCGTATATATAGGTATGTGTTCGATTTTCCTGTGATTGCCATTTTTTCGTTTTTTCCCATTTCTTTCAAAATTACTACGTACTAAGGAACTATCACAGAGTAATGATTCATTTAGATGTTTATTTGTCGGAAAATGTGCCTTGATGGTTTGCCTAGCACGTGGCTGAATTTTTTTTTCTTCTGAAATGCCATATATTAGAATGTTGGCCATTTTTCCGCGAGTGCCCCTTTTTATTTGTTTTGCATTTTTTTGCTTAGTCATGTTACCGTAAGGAATTGGCAAGTAGTGTCGCAAAACTTGTATTTTTAGAGTGTTGGAAAGTGTTTCTAGATGATATGGCTACCCATGCATATCTTTATTTTTAGCCAGATATAGCGTATATATAGGTATGTGTTCGATTTTCCTGCGATTGCCACTTTTTCGTTTTTTCCCATTTCTTTCAAAATTACTACGTACTAAGAAACTATCACAGAGTAATGATTCCTCTAGATGTTTATTTGTCGGAAAATTTTGTTTACTTCTTTTTTGATTGAATATCATCAATTTTTTTTAGCTAGAATATTATATTGTTTTACATTTTTTTTTTCGATTTTATTTCCCTTCAAAATTTTTTTTTGGGGTCAGAATTCTAATTTTATAGTCGTAAAAAAATCGACAATTATCCAGCAACCCACCATACAATTTTTATGCATATCCAAGAATAATTAGATTAGTAAATAACACCTTGAAATTGACATACCCTTCCTACATTTCAGGTGGCAGATTAGGGAGTCTGAGTCAGTGTGGTTGGCAGCCATTTTGTGGACATATCCGAAGCGTAAGTTGCCCTATCTATATATATTCTTGTTCCCTATAGAATTTTTGATTTTTTGGTATATTTTTAACCTGCATAAATATCATATTATATATTAAATATATGTATTTTTTTACGAAATTTCTAAGTACTCAAAAAAATAACCTTTAGATATGGCCCCTGATATAAATGTAATTTACAAAATAATGAAGATTTTTTTTGCATATTTCTATTTTAGGATAACATATGTTTATTCCCTAAAAGAAATTAGCCACTTCCTATTTCATTTGGGTACCCAAAAAAATTCATGAAATTTGGACAATTTTTTTTGGCCAAAAAAAGTTACCCTTTTTTTCTCATTTCAGATCTTCACTTCCATGGGTCTGACTTCATCCAAAATACATCAAGATGTGTCCTAAACATTCAAGAATCAATTCCTAAAAGGATTTGTGTATATATGTATAAATATTTTTTTTATGAATTTTTATGTAAGGTCTTTTTTTCTACTTAATTTTTAAAATATTTATAATAAATCGTTTTTCTGCAGATGAGTAGTATTTATCTTTACAGTTGTTTTAAGCATTCATTGAAGTTTTTTTTGGCCAAAAAAAAGGAGGTTACTGCAAAAACTGGTTTTTCAAGAATTTTTTTTGGCGTCGGGGTCGCGCGCGTCCGAGTATACCCTTAAAGGGGTGTCCGAGGAGCGTACCTATCCAGGGTTAAGACATCGTATATCAACAGGGGACGCATGTATTAACACGCCACATAGCTATCTGCACCCCATATAGAGTTAACACTTCGATATGGAAAGGTGGAGAATAACTGGGGAGCCGTTCCACAGTTAGACTCGTCTGTGGCTACTTTTGGTACTCGAAACGTAAACAAACGGGCGCCATTGCTAAATGACGTCACGTCCGTCCTCATCCTGATGCCAGCTCCTTGCTAATCTCCATGATACAGCAGGACAGGGCGGGGTCTGAAAGGCTGGACTAGAATAGCAGGGAGGGTCCATCAGGACGTCATGGCTATCTCACCCAAAAATAGATTTTTCGCTTCGCTCAAAATCCGTTTTTTGGGCTCAAGCCATGACGTCCTGATGGAAGAGTACCAGAGAATCAATGTATCGTGGAAAATTTCCCCTTATTAGAGTAAGTGCCAAGGGCTTTGAATAGAGGTATGTAATGTGACCTCGGTAGACGTTCCGTGGGGATCCAGCTTCCTGCCCCCCCCTGGCATAGAAGTCCCAGCGGGTTATACCAAAATTCAAAGTGGTCATCAAAGGGCTACTCACCCTGCGGAGAGTTCGTGAAGGACTCGGAGACAAGACAGAATGGTCAATATTCGTGTAGGAACATTCTCAACAGTAGATGAGTGATAGTTAATCACTATATTCCATGGTTAGAGAACAATCTGGTCTCGAAGGTATGGCGTAGGTAAGTATTCAATTAGGAATATTACACAGCATAGGTGAGTATATAATAGAGACAAAACATATTATTCTTCTCATTTCAAAGGAAAGGGGTAATTGAAACTATGACATTCATGCATTTCATAGTGTAAATAGGAGCGAAGAGAGACGCACAAGTAATGAAATAGACATTTAGTTTCATAAATTGCAGGTTATAGTAGTAATAAATGCAATAAAGGATGTAAAGTTAATTTACAATAATAAATATTGTACATAGAAATTAGAAGACTTCAATCTTGAATCTGAAAGAAATTTCAAATTTTTAGAAAGCACAAGTTCCAGAGGAACGTCAGTCTTTAACAAAGGAAAAAACACATCATGCCCTTAGGCATGTGGCACTCATGTGAAGTCTATGACTTTTCACCTTGGAAAGAACAGTCTATTAGAAACACTAAGTGTCCATGAAATCACTATGTATCACACGAGGGTCAACACAGGCACCCGTAGAGTTAAAGTCCCAAGTAACTCACTGTTCTATGTAGAGTTAAACTGCAGGTTACATAACACTACCTGCGGCTACCACGAAATGTTTGACTTCATGCACTTGCTTCGCGTAGTGCTTGAAGAAAACGTGCGAAGATTTCCATCCTGTGAAGCTCTTGAGGCTTTCGAAATCCATACTCTGGAAGAAATTCAGAGAAGATGCGACTTTTCTAGGATCGTGACCTGCGGGTGTACTGTCAGGATCCGCTCTGCGAATGAAGTAGGTGATTTTCGCTCTTAGTTGTTTCAGTGACAGGTTGCTACCCGATGTTTCTCCTTTGAAGAGTTGGCCTCCACCAAAGTCTGAAGTTCTTCGAAGATAGACCTTGAGACTCTCTAGTGGACATAGAGAGACATCTTCCTTCAGGGGGCAGATTCTCCAGGGGCCCCATCTCTTGGTGGGTAATTAGTTTTTTGCGAGAAACGTCGGATCAGGGAAGAGGGTAAGTTCTCCTGAATCTGTGAACAGGATATGACCCTCGTCTCTTGATAATGCCACTATTTCGCTGACTCGGGCTCCCAAGGCGAGAGCAAAAAGGAATATAACTTTTTGAGTCAGATCCTTGAGAGGGCACGAATTTTTGTCCAAGTTAGAGGCAAAATGGAGCACCTTGTCCAGGGACCAGGAGATAGGTTTTGGCAGAGGTGCTAGTCGTAGTCGAGTGGTGGTCTAGTCAAAGCCGATTTGCAGGTAGAAATCGTGTTGGCTGCTAAGCCTTGTCCTTGAAAGTGAATGAAGAAGGACATGCAAAAATCAATGGTGATTTCCGTAGGGTTTTTTGCTTTGACGAACGAGACCCACTTTCTCCAGGATGATTCGTATTGCCGTCGTGTGGATTCGGTCTTGCATTCCTCGAGGAAGTCTAGACTTTTCTTCGAGATCCCAAACCTTTTCTTCGCGGCTAGGGAGAGAAAATCATGAGATGAAGGTCCCTGACTTTCAGTGATGAAGCGAAGACAGTCGACTTCTGTACTTGCTGAGAGAGAACTGGGCCCGGGAGGGGGATCAGCTTGGGCTGCAGCTCCAGGACCAGGGGGTACCAATTGCTCCGGGGCCACTTGGGAGCCACTAGGGCCGCTGTCCCTTTGAAGGTTCTCAGTTTGGAGAGGACTTTCAGCAGAAGGTTGGTGGGAGGGAACAGGTATATCCTGGACCATCTGTTCCAATCCAGTGACATGGCGTCCACGGCTTCTGCCTTGGGGTCCTCGTACGGGGCCACATAACGAGGAAGTTGATTGTTGTCGCTCGTTGCGAAGAGATCGATCTGAAGTTTCGGGACTTGGCGAGAGATGAAGGAGAATGATCTTGCGTCTAGAGACCATTCCGACTCTATTGGGCTTGTCCATGATAGAGCGTCCGCCGTCACGTTGCGGAATCCTTGTAGGTGAACTGCAGACAGGTGCCATTTCTTCTTTTCTGCCAGACGGAAGATCGGAAGAAGTACCTGATTTATCTGGCCCTGACGATTGAGACATCTGACTACCACCGAGTTGTCCAGAGTCAGACGGATGTGGATCGAGGGAGGCGGAGAGAGTTTCTTCAGAGTGAGAAGGACCGCCCTGGCCTCCAAGATGTTGATGTGAAACGTCTTGAATAGGGGAGACCATGTCCCTTGAGCCTGTTGTTGGTGGGAGTGACCTCCCCAACCCTCCAGTGCAGCGTCCGTGTGGATGTTGAGTGATGGAGGTGGGTGTTGAAGAGGAATGGACCTTTTCAGGGCCTTTGCTTCTGACCACGGCTTTAAGAGTAACCGAAGTCTGTTTGGGAGCCGTCTCTTGAGGTCTCTTCGAGCAATGGATGCAGAACGTCTCCAGACTCCCGCGGCATCCTTTAGCTGTGCACAAAGCACTGAGTTTGTCACAGAGGCGAACTGTAGAGAGCCTAGAACTTGTTCTTGCTGTCGTCTTGAGATCCTTTTGGATTTCAGCAGTTTTTTGACAGACCCTGCTATTTCCTTCCTTTTCTTCTGTGGGATGGAAAGGCGGTGTGACTGAAGATCCCAATGGATTCCTAACCATTGGAACTTCTGAGCTGGAGAGAGGCGAGATTTCTTGGTGTTTATCTTGAATCCCAGGTGTTCTAGGAACTGGGTGACTTTGTTGCAGGATCGTACACAATCTTCGGGTGATGTTGCCCAGACCAGCCAGTCGTCTAGGTAGGCAATCACCTGGACGCCACGAAGGCGGAGCTGTTGAACGATGGCGTCTGCAATCTTGGTGAAGATCTGTGGGGCCAAGTTGAGCCCGAAGGGCATGGCCCTAAAGGCGTAACTTTTCCTTTGTAGTCGAAATCCGAGGTAGGAGGAAGCGTGATGGTTCATTGGAACGTGCCAGTAGGCATCCGCCAGGTCTATAGAGACCGTGAAGGACCCTTGAGGCAGGAGGGTCCGTATTTGTTGAAGAGTCAGCATCTTGAACTTGTTGTTCGCGATGAACTTGTTGAGGGGGGATAAGTCTAGAATGACTCTGAGTTTGTCGGAGTCCTTCTTGGGGACGCAAAATAGTCTCCCTTGGAACCTGGTTGACTTTACCCTCCTTATCACCTTCTTGTTCAAGAGTTCTAGGACATATTCTTCCAGGAGGGGGGTTGACTGTTGGAAGAATTGCTGGAAGGCTGGGGGTGGTTGAGTCCAGCTCCAGCCTAGTCCCTTCTTGACGATGCTGTGTGCCCAGGGATCGAAGGTCCAACGATCCTGGAATTGGCGGAGTCTTCCTCCCACCGGAAGCACTTCATTGCTTCTGGCTTCCCGAGGGTTTGCTACCTCGGCCGCTAGCTCCCCTTCCTCCTCTGCCTCTGGAGGGACGGCGAGACACATCTCTGCCTGAGCCTCTGCTTGAGCCTCTACCTTTGGGACGAAAGGTAGTGGTTTGCTGCTCAAATGCAGGGGTGAAGACCGGTGACTGCGATAGAACCGGTTGGGTGACCAGCTGAAAGGTCTGTTGTGGCTGAGCTGCCACTTGGGGAGTAGCGGAACCCGGAAACTGCCGTCTCTGTTGACGTTGCTGGGGTTTTGGTTTCTGAGGTTTCCTCTTAGGTTGAGGGCCGTCGTCCTGAGAGGATTTCCTTTTCTTCGACATGCTCCACTTATGGAGAAGGTTCCTGTTCTCCGTGGCAGCTTTGTCAGCGATCTCTTTCACTAGGGAGGAGGGAAAGAGGTGTTTACCCCAGATGTTGGAGGAAATCAGCCTCCGGGGTTCGTGTCTCACTGTAGCGCTCGCGAAAACGAATTCACGACAGGCTCTGCGAGCCCTAGTGAAGCTGTACAGATCCTTCATGACCGTTGCCAAATGCGTTTTGGCAAGGACCATGTAGAAGTCTGGGACCCTAGTGTCACTGCCCATGACTTCAAGCTGTACCTGGAGGGACATAGATGCGGCAAGCCTTTCCTTCGTATCATGTTCCCTACGAAGGAGGTGATCGTTGTGTTTTGGGAGGTCCTCATTAAACTGACGACCAGCAACGTCAGGCTCTAGCTTCCCCACTGTGAATGTCGACTGGACGTCTTTCCAGTGCCTATCATCAGGGGGAGTAGTCAGGGAGAAGGGCCTGCACTCCTCCAGTACAGGGCAAGGTTTCCCTTCTTCCACTGCTTTCAGTACCGCAGTGAAGGCCTTTTCGAGAAAGGGGAAGGTCGCATTGTCCGGTGCGACGAAGGTTGGGTGCTTTTTACTAAGCGCCGGCATCTTTGAATTGCTGAAGCCCCTACTCTTCACCGCGTTGGCTAGCATCGAACACAATTACCTCCTTCGGTTCGGTCTCTTCTTTATAGGCGGGTTCGGACCTGAGTCGGACGTAACAGTCCGGATAAGCCTCAAAGTTTGGGAAGAACTCCACTTCTTCCAACGCGATCGAGCCGACCTTCTCACTGATGAAGATCTTGCCCGTGGTGATCGGCATGTGCTCAGCATACCTCCATGGGTTAGTATCCGAGCAGGCAGGGAGGTCCTTAACCGAAATCCTTTTCGGTTGCTTAGAACATCCAAGGTTAGACTTGAAAAGCTCATGGGTCTCGCGAAGTTTCTTATCCATGAGAGCTTTGCGCATCTTGAAGATCTCCTGAGTGCCTGATGGGATAGGGTCCGGGATGGCGGACGTTGAAGGAAGGGATTCCTCGGTCGGTGTAGGAGTTGGTGCAGGGGTAGAAGTGGGAGCGACCTCTTGCTCCGAATCAGGGTATTCCACCTGATCTTCCTCATAGTCGAGCTCCTCGCCCATGAGGTTCCTCTCCGTAGTTTGGGACACTTCCGACATACGTTCCACGTTGTCGGAATCTAGACGGCACTCATGCATGAACTGGGCCATGACAACATCAGGTTCCACCACTATCTGGACGGTAGGAATCTGATCACTAGGGACCACTGAGTCTTTCGATGCCTTCAGGAATAGCACGGCCCTCAAATCTTCGGTAGCGAGATACGGTCCGGTGGCGTTCTTCTGGAAGCCACGCACCCACTTGCGTAGCTTCTCCCGAGCGTTGTCCCTTACCTCCGCTGAAGGAGGATCGTCGAACGCTTCGACCAGACGACTCTTGCAGACTGTACAGTGCTGCGGGTCCCAGTATTTCAGGTCGCCTTTCTTGGCGGCGCAGGGGGCGTGGGTCCGACACCCTTTATGCCCGTAGAAGTCCGGGCGCTTCACTCCACAGAAGTTGTGGTCACACTTCATATACTCCTCCTGTGATAAGAAAGAGATCATGAGTATATGGAAGGCATAAGAATGACTTACATTACTCTAAGGTTAAATTTTAAGTTGTCAAAATTTCACCTAACATTAAATAATTCATGAATATTGTAATGTTTGAGAAAAGGAACGGGGATGCAAGTAGATAGACACATACTTGTGAATCCTGCCCAGTTGGTTACCGTAACCTTATCAATAGGCAATTTCATTTGTGACCGAGGGACACAAAACGGAAATCCGCATGGATCACCGTGGTGGGTAGAAGCTAAGTTCTAGCAGAGATTGCCTGCGAGGTGTATCAGGGACTGAGACCACTCAGTTCCTTGGGTTAAAGGGGTAGTGGGAAACCCCGTATAGATCTAGGTTCCGGCAACCGACCGTGCTAAGACACACAGAGTATGCTGGAAATTTGTAATGTGCAAGAAGACAGCACAGCCACTAGTAGAATGGTAAGACAATACCTAAACATAGAAGTGGCCAAGCCATCTGGCTGCAGTGTAGGACTGTCGGCATGTTGTCAACAGGTAGAAGAAGGGGTGCAAGTCCCTTGGTGCTTCCGTAGGGCGCCGGCAGGCCGGCGGCACGCCTGAGGCCGCTCGAGCAGGATGAAAGGCATTAAGGCAGACACATTGAGAATCTAAGCATAATACCAACTTGGCGACCGCCAGCACAGCGGCGGAATGCCGGCGGGAGGCGGCGGCTCCGGCAGCCGAAGGCTGACGGCTTGGTGATCAGTTCATAAGATAATGCAGTATATGGTAGTATACCCAGACCGCCGGCAATCAATGCCGGCACGCCGGAGCCGGCCCGAAGGTCAGACAACCGAAACTAGGTAAGGGAGGGGTGGGCCATCGGTTGTATGCCGACGGAAGGCGGCAGCCCCCCGGCACACGGAAGGCTGACGACTTAGAGGAGGGAGGGTATCTTATGAGAGAGAGACACCAAAGGGTAGGGCGATATTGCCGGCAGTAGAGGCGGCAAGGGACCGGCACCAGGGTAGATAGAGAGACAGATAAGGAGGGATTGGAGGGGTAAGACCACATACCCCTCCGGTATCCCTCCGGAGAGAGTGTACCCATGATAGGAGTAGGTCCTAGCATCCAATGGCAGGGGGCCGGCAGCCGGCCGGGTGCCAAGGTAACCCAAGGGAGGGTTAGAGTACACTCAAGAGGGGGAACCCCCTGTTGGACAAATCGCTGCCAGTGGCTACCCCCATAGAACGCTATGAAGAGTATGTTGGACAAATCGGTGCCAGTGGCTACCCCCATAGAACGCTATGAAGGGTAGGGTGATGTGTTCACGACCCGGACACGGTCTCGACTCGGACAGTCTTAATAACCAATGAACGATCGAGCCTAGGATGACGTCAGAGCTCTGACGTATGAGGGAGGGCGGTCCTAACTAGACGCCATTTGCAAACCTGCCCGCCAACGCTCCGCTTGTAAACAAGGTAAGAATTTCAATTTTAAGGGGTCGCGATCTTAATTTTCGGCATCAGGATATATTGTGCCATGACCACGAATAAGGCGTGATCAAGTTGTGATAAGTTTTGTTATGTAATATTGGCATAAAATCAGTGATAATACGGAGTGCCTAAACAACAATGGAGTGGTTTGGGGTGCCCGCTAAATAATTTTATGGTGTGTTCTCGACTCGGACAATTTTTGACGGTTCATGCAAATTAAGTGTACTGGAAAAACCATTTAAAAAGTGAATGATTGCATAGTTCTTACAACTATAATGTACCATATGTGAGATAAAGCCATGGAAAAGGCTGGAAATGGGTGTTTGCCACGGGTAAATATCGAGTGATTTTTCGAAGTGTTTTATTGATGGAAGTGAATTATTTTTAGCATTAATATGTGCCCCCATTAGTGTTTACTTTTCCAAATTGAAATATTTAACCTAGGCCAATTGTTTATATTTTTTACGAATTTTTAAAAAAATTATGTGCGTGGTCTCGACTCGAACAATGTGCACGTGCTGTCGGAGTCGAGAACACGGAGGTATAAGAAGCAATAAATTTTTTTTTAAATGACTCTGTCAATCACTCTCATTTTAACCTAACACCAATATTAATACTATATATTAACTCTTATAAAATTATTGATGGTTTAAAATAATTGAATATGGGTGATTGCCAAAGTCAAACATAGAGTCAGTTTTGAGCTATTTTTTTTGTGCAAATTAATTTTTTTAAAATTAATATGTGCCCCCCAATAGTGTTTAGTCTTCCAAATTGAAATATTTAACCTAGGCCAATTTTTTAATTTTTAATATTTTTTTTAAAAAGCAAGGTCCGTGTTCTCGACTCGGACAGGTTTGTCCGGGTCGAGAACACGGAGGTATAAGAAGCAATAATTTTTTTTTTTTAAATTACTCTGTCAATCACTCTCATTTTAACCTAAAACCAATATTAATACTATATATTAACTCTTATAAAATTATTGATGGTTTAAAATAATTAAATATGGGTGATTGCCAAAGTCAAACATAGAGTCAGTTTTGAGCTATTTTTTTTTGTGCAAATTAATTTTTTTTAGAATTAATATGTGCCCCCCAATAGTGTTTAGTCTTCCAAATTGAAATATTTAACCTAGGCCAATTTCTTAATTTTTAAAAATTATTAAAAAATGCAAGGTCCCTGTTCTCGACTCGGACAGGTTTGTCAGGGTTGAGAACACGGAGAATTTTTATTTTTCTAAAATTTATTAATTGGTCAGGCAATAGAATTTTAACATGGAACAAATATCAATACTGTTTATTACCTCGTATAAAGTTATTGATTGTCTAAACTAACAAATTATGGGTTTTTGAAAAGGTCAAAATATTTTTTCATTATGAACTTATAGACAATGTTCATTAGCCTAGCCTATGTCTCTAATGCCATTTATCTCTTTCAGATCCTTCGTGACTCCCAGCTATGCCTCGCAACTACCAGCCAAGGAACATCCTAACCACGGATAGGACCAACTTAGAGAAGGCATTTTACCACCGCCTAGAGACTGATTGTAGCATCCGCACTGTGTGCAACCTTTTTGGAGTTAAAGTTTCGACTCTTGGGGTAAGCTTGAATAAATCTAAGCCCTCTTAAATTCTATGTGTAGGCTAAGAACTTTAGGCTACTTTTCATTTAGGCTAGCCTACCCTATCGGGCCTATGCTCCCCACTTTACCTTTGTTTTATTTTTTTCAGGATGCTTTCACTCGGTCCATCAAGGAGAGTGATGGGAGGACGTTTGTGCCTAAGCATCAGAACGTCAAAAAGGTTTTCACCGATGCGCAGGAACGCTTGATCGAGGAATACTCTATCGAGATCGCGCGGATGTTCTACGGCCTGCCAACGAGAGCTTTCAGGAGGATGATCCTGAAGTATGCAGAGGCTGTTGGCAGCCCGTCTATTCCTGATGCCTGGAAGAGGGAAGGTATGGCCACCCGTGACTGGTATTACGGGTATATGTTCCGTCATCCAAGGCTTGCATTGAAGGCTCCGGAGGGCATGTCACTTTCGCGCGCGATGGCTTTCAACCGCGTAAACGTTGAAGTCTTCTTCAAGGCTTACGTGGAAGCTGTCGAGCGACAAAGTTTCATGCCAGCCAGGATCTTCAACTTAGATGAGAGTGGCTTGTCCACTGTGATGAAGCCATGTAAGGTTGTTTGCGAGAGAGGTCGTCCTGTTGCTTCGCAGGTTGCTCGGGAGAGAGGCAATCATATGACTTTCGTGGGGATTGTTAATGCTGCAGGGCATGGTTTCCCTCCAGTGTTTATCATCGCACGAAAGAAGATGAATGCTGATTTTCAGAAAGGGACTACTCCTGGAACCACAGTGCTCTTGCAGGCTAACGGTTGGATGGACCATGATCGTTTCGTGCAGACACTCGAGCATCTCCATAAGGTGTCTTATTCTTCAGTGGAGAATAAGATACTGCTGATAATGGACAATGCCGAGTGTCACATGAGCATTCATGTGGTTGAGTATGCGATACAGCATGGCATCGTAATTGTCACGCTGCCACCTCATACTACAGCCAAACTCCAGCCATTAGATGTAAGTGTCTTTGGCCCCTTCAAGTCTGTCCTGCGATCCATTCAGGACGATTTTAAACTTTCAAACCCTCACGTGCCCATCACGGAACATATGTTGCCAGAGATGGCGTGCAAGGCCTGGGACAAGGTTTGTAATGTCACCAACATCACCAATGGGTTTCGCGCTACTGGCATCTTTCCCGTCAACCGCAACATCTTTCCAGATGATGCGTTTGCTGGGGCAGAAGTCACAGAGCAGGCCCCTCCTGATGATGATGATGATTTGCCACAAACTGTTGCCGCACCCTTGACACCAGTTCCATCGGAGCCTGACCAACCTCAGCCTGGACCATCTGGAATAGGTAGGATGTCACCAGCCTTCTCTGCTTCAGCGTCTAGGGCTAACACTCCTGAAGCAGCACTCCAACCTCGGCAGACTCCAACTCCAACACCTTCATCTCCTCCAATTCCCGACGTCACTCCCGAAGCTGTGCAGCCCTACCCGAAGGCTCATCCCCGCCCTGCTGCTAGAGGCCGAAAGAAGATCCGCGCCTGCATCCTGACTGAGGATGAGGAGGCTCTTAGCCAGCTGCAGGACAAGGAGGAGAAGAAAGCAGCCAGAGAGGAGAAGAAGCGGAGGTTGCAGGAGAAGAAGAGAGGGCAGGAGGCACGACAGGCGGCTAAGAGGAGGAGGTCTGAGCCAGTTGAGGCGAGCAGCAGTGATGAGGAGGCTATCGACAATCCTGCACTCTGTGACGACTCATCTGAATATTCAGATGAGATTGCAGAAGAGCTCGAGTTTGATGCTGCCTCCTATCCATTCGTCCAGAAGGAGCCAGAGGTGAGGGACTTTTTTTTTAATATTTCAAAATCTGTAGCCTAGCCTAGGCTAGATTATGTTCATCTATTGCATAAGTAGGCTAAGTCTAGAAGAAAATTTCTATTTAATTGTCAAATTTAGTATCCGAGCTGAATGGCTTGGTTTTAAAGCCAAATTCCTTATTCATTCATTCCATAGGCTAGGCTATTCATTCTTTTTTTTCATTTTTTCCCCCAGGTGGGTGACTTTGTCCTGGTCCAGCTTCTCTTCCAGGGGAAGAGGTCTGAGGAGCTTGTCCACTTTGTGGGCAAGGTCATTTCCCTGGAGGAAGACGGGCAGCAGCTGCAGTTGGACTTCCTCAGGATAAGGTCGCCCTTGCTGAAGGACACCTTCCACTTCCCAGCCATCGGGGATGTCGACAGTGTCGACCGCAGCAGGGTGTTGGGGGTCCTCACAGTCAGCACGGGGACCACCCAACGACAAGCAAACCTCATCAAGGTCCTCCCTCCCTTGAGGGACTTTAACATGCATTAGTTTTAAGTCATTCACTTTAAAATGCATTAGTTTTAAGTCATTCACTTTAAGATTCATTAGTTTTAAGTCATTCACTTTAACATGCATTAGTTTTAAGTCATTCACTTTAACATGCATTAGTTTTAAGTCATTCAGTTTCCCATTTTTGTTTAATATATATATTTTTGTATTACATGGAGATTTTTCTACCAATTGTTTTATTCCACCTTTCAGTGTCATGTTCTGGATGTTTTTACTAAGAAAAAATATAAAACATTGGTTTAAGTGTGTTTTTGGTGGACCAAAACATCCGTCCGGGTTGAGACCACAACCCCGTCCGGGTCGTGACCACGCGGTCTCGACCCGGACAGAGAATTTTGGATTTTAATATAATATAATATCTACAGATATGAAACTCATAGCATAAGATGGGGAATTAGTTAAACTTTCTTTTAAGCACAAAATCTCTCCTGTAGCTCAATAACTTTTTTTTTATGAATATTATTCATTTTACTGTCCGGGTCGTGAACACATCACCCTATATGTACCAGAGTGGCCTGCTCAATAGGAGATCAAGATAGCCCTATCACTCCACCCAAGGGAGGAGTTGTAGGACTAGGGACAGATGTGTATAGGCCAGCCTATGTATGGGCTAGCCTACACCAAAGGGATAGGTGGGGAGGGAGAAGAAGAGGGGTCTTCCATAGGGGAGGCTCTGTACAAGAACGGCCACCAAGGAAAGGGAGGACGCTCCCTAGCCTAGGGTAGGTAACCAGAATGAGAACGGTGCAAGAGTACCGTCTCAAACTATAAAAGTACAGAACTAGCCCCCCCCAAGGCCTAACCTAGATAAGGAGTGTTAACCCTGGATAGGTACGGTGGGTCGTTTGCGACCCCGAGCGTCAAAAAAAAACAGGTTTTTCTCACGTGACTCACCCCTGTGACTGAATTTGTGGGTGATCGACCTGCAGGAGGTGTCTCCCCTACACGCTCTAGTAGTGTCCAGATGTGCATTGCTGTAGCTGTACTCCTTCCCCGATTTCTGAGACGCGTCGGGGTCGTTCGCGTCCGAGTTTACCCTTCTGAGGTAGTTTGCATAATTATCAAAGTTATTACGTATTATGAAATTGTCGTAGAATGGTGCAACTTGTATAGGTTATCAGTTGTGGAAAGTCTTGGTGGATTGTTTGGCTACCATGTGCATGTTTTTTTTTTTAGTTAAAATGTCGTTCATCACCACGAGGACCATTTTACCGCGAGTGCCCCTTTTTCATTTTTTTTCATTTTTTTGCCAAGTCATTTTTCCGTAAGATATTGCCAAATAGTGTCGTAAAACTTTTGCTTGTTTAGTGTTGGAAAGTGTGTCTAGATGATCTGGCTACCCATGCATGACTTTGTTTTTGTCAGATACCGCGTAGTTATTGGTATATTGGGTATTTAACTGCGGTTACAAATTTCTGTTTTTTTTTTCAATATTTGTAAAAATTACTACGTAGTAAGGAATTGCCGTATATTATTCATTTTTTTTTCATGTTTATGTGTTAGAAAGTGTGCCTTGATGGTTGGGCTAACACGTGCATGTCTTTTTTTTTATCTGAGATGTCGTATATTAGAATGTCGGGCATTTTACCGCGAGTGTCCCTTTTTAATTTTTTTTAATTTTTTTGCCAAGTCATTTTTCTGTAAGATATTGCGAAATAGTGTCGTAAAACTTTTGCTTTTTTAATGTTGGAAAGTGTGTCTAGATGATCTGGCTACCCATGCGTGATTTTGTTTTTGTCAGATACGACGTAGTTATTGGTATATTGGGTATTTAACTGCGGTTGCCAATTTCTGTTTTTTTTTCAATATTTGTAAAAATTTACTACGTAGTAAGGAATTGCCGTATATTATTGATTTTTTTTTTCATGTTTATGTGTTAGAAAGTGTGCCTTGATGGTTGGGCTAACACGTGCATGTCTTTTTTTTTTATCTGAGATGCCGTATATTAGAATGTTGGGCATTTTTCCGCGAGTGCCCCTTTTTATTTGTTTTGCATTTTTTTGCTTAGTCATGTTACCGTAAGGAATTGGCAAGTAGTGTCGCAAAACTTATATTTTTATAGTGTTGGAAAGTGTTTCTAGATGATCTGGCTACCCATGCCTATTTTTTTTTTAGCCAGATATGGCGTATATATAAGTATGTGTTCGATTTTCCTGTGATTGCCATTTTTTCGTTTTTTCCCATTTCTTTCAAAATTACTACGTACTAAGGAACTATCACAGAGTAATATTTCATTTATATGTTTATTTGTCGGAAAATATGCCTTGATGGTTTGCCTAGCACGTGGCTGAAATTTTTTTTTTTCTGAAATGCCGTATATTAGAATGGCCATTTTTCCACGAGTGCCCCTTTTTATTTGTTTTGCATTTTTTTGCTTAGTCATGTTACCGTAAGGAATTGGCAAGTAGTGTCGCAAAACTTATATTTTTATAGTGTTGGAAAGTGTTTCTAGATGATCTGGCTACCCATGCCTATCTTTTTTTTAGCCAGATATGGCGTATATATAGGTATGTGTTCGATTTTCCGGTGATTGCCATTTTTTCGTTTTTTCCCAATTCTTTCAAAATTACTACGTACTAAGGAACTATCACAGAGTAATGATTCCTCTAGATGTTTATTTGTCGGAAAATTTTGTTTACTTTTTTTTTGATTGAATATCATCAAATTTTTTTAGCTAAAATATTGTTTTACATTTTTTTTTTCGATTTTATTTCCCTTCAAAAAAAATTTTTTGGGTCAGAATTTTAATTTTATAGTCGTAAAATAATCGACAATTATCCAGCAACCCACCATACAATTTTTATGCATATCCAATAATAATTAGATTAGTAAATAACACCTTGAAATTGACATACCCTTCCTACATTTCAAGTGGCAGATTAGGGAGTCTGAGTCAGTGTGGTTGGCGGCCATTTTGTGGACATATCCGAAGCGTAAGCTGCCCTA
>NC_090737.1:77713348-77720848 GCF_036898095.1 Palaemon carinicauda
AAACACTTCTTCAGAATAGATTGATCATCAAAAATCTTAAAAGACTTTCTCAATAAGCTAATTTTTTGTGCAATTGAAAAAGACACGGACCTAATGTGTTTCTCCAAAGTAAATCTGCTGTCGAGAATCCCACCTAAAATTTTAAAAGAGTCATACAAATTTAAATAAACATTATCAATACTGTGATCTTGATGTTGAGGAGCCACCGTCCTTGACCTACTTACAATCACACTTTGAGTTTTCTTAGGATTCAACTTCTTACCCCATAATTTGCACCATCCACTAATTTTAGCTAAATCTCTATTAAGGGATTCACCAACCCCAGATCTACATTCAGGGGATGGAATTGATGCAAAGAGAGTAGCATCATCTGCATATGCAACAAGCTTGTTTTCTAGGCCAAACCACGTGTCATGTGTATATAGTATGAAAAGTAATGGAACACCAAGAACGCTACCCTGTGGAACACCGGATATCACATTCTTATACTCACTATGGTATCCATCAACAACAACTCTTTGAGATCTATTACTTAAAAAATCAATAATAATGATAAGAAACGACCCACCCACTCCCAACTGTTTGAGTTTGAAAATAAGGGCCTCATGATTAACACGGTCAAAGGCAGCACTAAAATCAAGGCCAATCATACGAACTTCCTGACCACAATCAAGGGATTTCTGTACAGCATTGGAGATTGTAAGAAGGGCATCACATGCTCCAAGGCCTTTACGAAAACCAAATTGTAAACTAGGGAATAGATGATTACCTTCAGCAAACCTATTAAGAAGTTTTACCAGAAGACGCTCAAGAACTATAGATAATATGGGAGTTAGGGAAATTGGGCGGTAATCAGTGGGACTTGAGCTACCACAAACACATTTACATAGAGGAGTAACATTACCAATCCTCCAACAAGTGCTGAAAGCTCCTCTTCTTGCTAACTTGCTCAAAATAACAGATAACTTTGGAGCTAAGAAATCTGCTGTCTTTATAAAAAACACTGGAAAAATGCCATTTGTGTCTTCACCTCAATAAGCATCAAGGTCCCCCAACAAAGCTTTAATTTCACGAGATCGAAAAGCTAACCTAGTTAGTTTAGCCTCAGGAAAACAAGATTTAGGAAGTTCAAGTTTTTCATTACTCTGTTTGCTGTCAAAAACATCAGAGAAAAGGGTTGCCTTTTCCTTTGGACAGTGAGAGACTGAGCCATCTGGTTTAAGTAAAGAAGGAACTGTTGCATCTACACCAAAGAGTGCAGATTTAAGGGTAGACCACCATTTACGTTCCTGAGTTGTACCAGAAAGGGTTTCTTTTATGGTTAAATTGTACTCCTGAGCAAAAGCTCGAAGCTGAGTATAGTTATTCCAGGTCAAATCTGATCTTTTACCCTTCCAAAGATGATAGGCCTTCTGCTTCTCTAAATAAGCACGTCTACAATCATCATTGAACCACGGTCTGTCCTTCACTCGGTACCTTACCACACGAGAAGGTATACGCCTATCAATTATGTTGACTATATTCTCATTCAAAGGGACAACAGGATCTACACTACTATATAATTGTGACCAATTCAGGCACAAAAGATCATGCAAAATCCCATTCCAGTCTGCTTGGGATTTCATATAAATTTTACAAGAGTATGATATATCAGGGACGGGTTGCTCAGTCTTCACTACTAATGAAATCAAGGCATGATCAGATGTCCCGACTGGAGAACCAACCTTACTAGTTATAACACCAGGGGAGTCAGTGTATACGAGGTTCAAGCAATTACCAGACGTGTGGGTAGCTTAATTTATGATTTGCTCACAGCCTGATTCAGAGGCAAAGTCTGAAGTTCTTAAGCCAGGGCGATCGGTAGGAGAGATAGAACTCAACCACTCCCTATGGTCAACATTAAAATCACCAACAAATACAAAAGAAGCCTTGCTATCATCTTCTTGTATCTTAACCATAATGGTTAGAAGACAATCGAAGATAGAATCATCCATGTCTGTTATTCCGGTAGATCGAACAAAAATAAAAGTTGTTATTCCTACCACAAACTTTTATTACCTGAATTTCATGACCTCCACATTAGTAGCAGGACTTATGAGAAGCAGGGTACTCAGTCCTAATATACACAGCTATTCCCCTGGCCCTAGGGATGGCATTCCGGTTCAACATTATTGGCTTTTTAAAACCAGTTATAAGGAGCTCAGATGAGTGCCTCATATTAGAAAACAGAGTTTCTGAGCACAAAAGAATATCATACTGTCTGGACGCTACTGTAAGGTCTTGAATATTTGTATGAAGACCACGAATATTGCAATACAGAAGACGACATTGACGAAATCTACGACGTACTGGTCTGGGATTTCGCTCAATGTCTCCAGACAGCATAAGAATTAATTGAAATAAAAAAGAGACATCATACTTGAAAACTAGATTAACAAGAATTATAATGAAAACAATATGTACAGAATTATAAACAAAGTGATTGATGAAACCCATAGACTATAGTAAAAAGTCAGAAAAAACTGGTCAACATGGAGGAGCCGATACACCATGCAAGGCTAAATACTCTCCAGGATAGCCACTTCAACTGAAGGGAGGACAGTAAGGATGGTTTTCAGAAGAAAAAGAATCGGAAAAGGAAAAGACAACCTCTTGATAAACCACGAGGCATCCATGGCCCTTCTATTAAGCCTGCCCAACACACCACTTCAAAAAAACAAGAGGAAGAAAAAAAAATAGTAAGACATATATTTCTATTCTTTTGGTCATTTCTCCTAATTGAATGGATTTGCCTCTAGCATCTCCCGCTTACGTGAGAATCTTAAACATTGAAACCTAGAAAAGAATAATAAAAAGATCAGAAGGAGCAAACTGATAAACATTATAACAATCATCATCATCTTCATCTCTCTTACGAAGATGTTGACTACCGCAATTTAGGTGTTCATTGGCTACTTTCCTCTCTTTAAAAGGAGGAAACTCTATTGCATTTGGGAAAAGAGATTTTGTTTTCTCCCAAATGAAATGCAATAAATGGTAGAAAGTAAATGTTCAATCATACACATCATCAAGTAAAGTTTATAAAAAATATTTATGCAGTCAATAAATTATCAAAATATATGTCTGGCATATTTTATTCACCAAGACTGTCATTTGTAGTCAAAATATCAATAAACATTACACAACATTAGACATCATCATGGTAAATCATTTTACTCATCAATTTCATCATGATAAATCATTGTTATTTAATAGCATAAAAAAACATTTCTTTTCAATTAACATCGTCATATTCATAAAAAGGCATGAAAAACATAAAAAATTCTTGCCATAGAATAATGAAAAAAAAAAAAAAAAAAAACTTTGGGTTTCTTTTGCCTTCAAATATCCCAAAACTCCTGTATATTAGTGTCATAATTCATCAAATCATCATTATTATTCCATGATAAAGGAACATAATAAAGAACCAAATTCAATACATAATGAAGACATTATGAATTTAAATCTTATTTGCACATAGTCTACGTTTTATTTTCATCTCAAACATTTCAATTCTCAAATATATTGCCTATAAAAAAGGTAAGTCATAAAACTCAAGTAACAGGAAACAAAAATCTCAATGTTAAAAATATTCTTTAAAAAAAAAAATAATTTGCCAACTATTTCAATTAAAACAGGTTATATTCTCTTTCTTTCAAGGATTCATCTACTACACATGAATGAATATAATTTTTTTGTGTTTCCACACTTACTCTTTTAACCTCAAAATGAAAGAGTGCTATGTATATAACTCTACATATCTCACTGTACACTATAGCCTGTGTAATTTTTATAGGACTAAAAAATATTGGTGCATGTTTTACATCTTTAATTGCTTAAATTCTTTCCTCAATTCAATTCATTACTTATATTCCGTTTGACTTTAGCACATAGCTCATATTTTATAACATAACTTGTTTTGATTTTTACCCTTTCTTCATATTTATTCTATTTAACTTAATCAACATACAAATCATAACCAAAATCATTATTTACAAACATGGTTATCATTGTTACACGTATTACACAAAATATTACGCAATGCATCACCTATGAAATACAATGCTCTTTCGGCTTCATTATTAAATAACTCTTATAAATAAATCTATATACTTGCAAATTATCAATCACCTATGGGTTTCTAATCATCAATTGCCATCATTACCCATACCCTATCAAAAAAGGAAAAAAAGAAAAATCTTAGTTCACCGTCTTTTGTATTTCAATTCTCTACATGATCTTTTATTTATTTAGAGGCATTTATCATTAAGACCTTTGATGTTCATGGAATACATATATATTCAAGTTCAGGGATAACACACTTTACAAAACAATGATATTCATTTATTTGTTACCCTCAATATTTGTATGAGTGTCCAGATAATTTTACATGTAATTTCACAATGAGTTTAGTTGCCTTTCTTAATTCTATCTAACAAAAATCTGATGTTTTTAATATATCGAGTTATTTCAAGAAAAATCGAAATCTTCAGAATAATTATTATCAGTCTTCTATGCTGGTCTATTTGCAGTTCGCAGAACATCGTCAACCCCTTTTTACTTATTTTATCTGTCCCTTTTATTTCTTTATTTTAACCTTATTTATCATGGTTTATTTCACTTTTCTTACTGCAAGAAAAATATTGCACAGATTTCATTAATCACTAGTAAATAAGGGTGCATTGTCCGAGAGAAATATCTCGAAACAGGTCTAAAATTATTCTGTTATAGACTCATCAACCATTTCTTTGTCAAATCAAATTTTATGTTGACCAGTATGTCAAGTTTTGGGAACAAGGTCCCTGGTAGGCCATTGGTACCACCACTATGGGATTGAAAATTGCAATTGTACTTTATAAAGGGATTATCACCTTTACATGACCTTATACTTCTTATATATTGGCATTAATTTACAATCTCATACATATATTTTAGGTTAAAAGTTGATTCAGCATTAAATGCAGTCTTTGATTACCGGATATCCTACTAACTTGAGCATGAGTTGATGTTAGTACTTTGTTAGTATGTCAGGAATTTTCTAGTCTTTAGCAAGTATTTTCTCCCTAGGCTTTGTATGTATTCCTTTGAGTAATATATAATTCTGATCCATGATTCTTTTTTTAGGAGTAAGTCTCATGTCACATTTCTAATAACCCTTGGTTTCTCTTGTTTGGTTCAATTTTTCCTAAATCTAAGTTTCTTAACTGACAACTGAAACAAAATATTGGTAGGGACAATTTCTCTTAACATCTTTCTGTCTTTTAAATAATCACTCTTCAATCATTTTAAACCTACCAATAATGTATTTAAATCCTGGACAAACATCCAGTAGTCAAAGGGTCTAAAGATTCCTTTTATTCAATCATCAAAATAGTCCTTCTTGGACAGAAAACCACAATTAATTTTATTATTAAGTATTTTTACTCTATTCCCTAACAAAAATACCTAAACTTTTCTAGAACATTAATTAGATACTCTATCATATTCGCTACTTTATTTTTTATTTATTTAAGACTCCTATCATAATTCACTACCCTCCTTCGGGTTTCACCTTTACAAAGAGACATTTCTTTTTATATTCATGAGGCATCACACATTGTTTTATAACTCCTATGTAAGAGATTGGGTTAAATTAATGTAGGACCATTAACTAATTTATCTTCATTGTTATAGCCTTCTATTTCATTTGCACACTACATCTTTTTAGGTTAACTTTATTCTAAAGCTTAACTAAATCAGCAAGTGCTGCTTAATTATTACCTAAGATTCTATCATTCTAAAAAAATAAAATAAGTCTTTCTTTTCTTAGTGATACAGTATTTCCACAACAACCCTATTTTTTTCTACATATGTTAAATCTATCCATACTGTTTACTTGCCTTATTCAAGTCTAGGGATGGGTCACTCATTAATTTCTATCTTTATTCTTCTACTCTCCCTCTTTCAAGACAATTTCTATTGTTTTAGGTGGCTCTCTTTTTTAATAATCTTAGTTATATCATTCTATACGCTTATTCATTCTCTATGTCTCCAAAAATCTAAATCATCATTCTGTTAATATTTAGAGGAGCTACGATGAGCCCGTCAACTTCACGCTAGAATGTATCTAAACATATTTAATTATTGAGATAGACATTTCATTTATATTCTGCATTTAATTTTACTTATGATGACCTATACTAGTCTACATCTTCTATCCTCATTGGTAAATATATCTCGGGAGATTTATAAGAAGCCTTATTTATTTTAATATTCACAGTGTTTATCATGAAGCATTGGCTCATAGGTAATATTTCATAATTTGTACCTGTATATATAAAGTTTAGCAAGTTTTGGAAAGTTTGGGCACTGATGTTACTATTTATTTTTAGTTACAACTCTTCTATTCTGACTAATCTATCGCCGAAAATGACTATTGTCTGCCTATTTCTAATCTATCTCTACATTTATGCTCTTCATGGCAAATTATGCCCATTTATTGATTACTAAACTGTAATCTGTACTCTTTTATGTTGTGAGTTATTACTCACCATTAAGAGGAGTTATTAGTAATCTAGTGTGCATTCATATCCTTTCATCTGAACTATATTATTATCTCTATCGACAGACTATGGTATCCAATATTTAGTTAACCTATCTTCTTTATTTATATGAGGTTTATTTCTGTTTAGGCTTCAATGTAACTTCTCTAGCTAAACTTTACTTTTTTATATTTCAGTACTGATCAGACTTTATATTTGCTTAATAGCATCATAGCTTATTTATTAATTCTTATGGCTATATCTTCGTTTCAAATTTCTCTGCATAAATGCAACAATTTTCTTTTTAATTCATAGCATCATTTATATCTCTTCTGCCTATAGCAATATTACTCTATCAGCCAATACTTCATTTGCCTATAATATAATTTTTGGGAATTCCCTTTTATGGCATTCTTCCTTTTTCTGAAATTGCTTATTTTTCCTTGCCTTTTTATTCAATTTCCATTTCCCTTTCTTGACTTGGAATCAGTTTCTTCTGTCAAATTCCTCTTCTACAAAGTGGCATGTTTTGTAAAAAGACTTGTCTTTGACAACTAGAATCATACATCCTGAATATCTTATTTTATTTTTAGCCTGCACTTCCTCGGAATAAGATTCATTCTTCATCCTTGTATCGTTTTTTAACGCTATATTGAGGCTCTATCGGTAAATGTAACTTCTTAAAAAAGGGATATCTTCATTCATCATTTGGCATATTTTGGCTAATAATTCTCTATCTAACCTGACGGTTCATACTCATTTATTTTACTTGTTTGTATTTCATTTGTTTAGATCAATTATTTTCACCCTTGAAATTTGGAAGCAGGTATTTTCAAATAATCTTCACGGAATTGGATCCAAGTATATCATATGTATTTGCCAGAGTGTCTATAAGATAAAATAATCACTTGCAATGTTGATGTACTTCGCTATATATGCC